>NW_022587777.1:0-58538 GCF_009834535.1 Camelus ferus
TTTCACTGTAAAAGCGAGTTGGAGCTAGTAACCTCCCAATATATGTATGGAGTGGAGTTTGCAACTGAAAAGAAACTTTGTGTTCCCAACAAGCTAGGTGAAGGACGGCTTTCACACACACTTATCTCTCAGAACTGAGCATGTGGAGAGACGTTCGTTCATCTAGCACAAGGGAACGGGTTGCAGGGAGAAACTTTTACTCTGGTTTCTCAGTCTGTTTCCTAGTGCCGGTTTGAAGTTCCTGCAGTTTTCACTGTAAAACCGAGTTGGAGCTAGTACCTCCCCATATATATGTATGGAGTGGAGTTTGCAACTGAAAAGAAACTTTGTGTTCCCAACAAGCTAGGTGAAGGACGGCTTTCACACACACTTATCTCTCAGAACTGAGCATGTGGAGAGACGTTCGTTCATCTAGCACAAAGGGAACGGGTTGCAGGAGAAACTTTTACTCTGGTTTCTCAGTCTGTTTCCTAGTGCCGGTTTGAAGTTCCTGCAGTTTTCACTGTAAAACCGAGTTGGAGCTAGTACCTCCCCATATATATGTATGGAGTGGAGTTTGCAACTGAAAAGAAACTTTGTGTTCCCAACAAGCTAGGTGAAGGACGGCTTTCACACACACTTATCTCTCAGAACTGAGCATGTGGAGAGACGTTCGTTCATCTAGCACAAAGGGAACGGGTTGCAGGAGAAACTTTTACTCTGGTTTCTCAGTCTGTTTCCTAGTGCCGGTTTGAAGTTCCTGCAGTTTTCACTGTAAAACCGAGTTGGAGCTAGTACCTCCCCATATATATGTATGGAGTGGAGTTTGCAACTGAAAAGAAACTTTGTGTTCCCAACAAGCTAGGTGAAGGACGGCTTTCACACACACTTATCTCTCAGAACTGAGCATGTGGAGAGACGTTCGTTCATCTAGCACAAAGGGAACGGGTTGCAGGAGAAACTTTTACTCTGGTTTCTCAGTCTGTTTCCTAGTGCCGGTTTGAAGTTCCTGCAGTTTTCACTGTAAAACCGAGTTGGAGCTAGTACCTCCCCATATATATGTATGGAGTGGAGTTTGCAACTGAAAAGAAACTTTGTGTTCCCAACAAGCTAGGTGAAGGACGGCTTTCACACACACTTATCTCTCAGAACTGAGCATGTGGAGAGACGTTCGTTCATCTAGCACAAAGGGAACGGGTTGCAGGAGAAACTTTTACTCTGGTTTCTCAGTCTGTTTCCTAGTGCCGGTTTGAAGTTCCTGCAGTTTTCACTGTAAAACCGAGTTGGAGCTAGTACCTCCCCATATATATGTATGGAGTGGAGTTTGCAACTGAAAAGAAACTTTGTGTTCCCAACAAGCTAGGTGAAGGACGGCTTTCACACACACTTATCTCTCAGAACTGAGCATGTGGAGAGACGTTCGTTCATCTAGCACAAAGGGAACGGGTTGCAGGAGAAACTTTTACTCTGGTTTCTCAGTCTGTTTCCTAGTGCCGGTTTGAAGTTCCTGCAGTTTTCACTGTAAAACCGAGTTGGAGCTAGTACCTCCCCATATATATGTATGGAGTGGAGTTTGCAACTGAAAAGAAACTTTGTGTTCCCAACAAGCTAGGTGAAGGACGGCTTTCACACACACTTATCTCTCAGAACTGAGCATGTGGAGAGACGTTCGTTCATCTAGCACAAAGGGAACGGGTTGCAGGAGAAACTTTTACTCTGGTTTCTCAGTCTGTTTCCTAGTGCCGGTTTGAAGTTCCTGCAGTTTTCACTGTAAAACCGAGTTGGAGCTAGTACCTCCCCATATATATGTATGGAGTGGAGTTTGCAACTGAAAAGAAACTTTGTGTTCCCAACAAGCTAGGTGAAGGACGGCTTTCACACACACTTATCTCTCAGAACTGAGCATGTGGAGAGACGTTCGTTCATCTAGCACAAAGGGAACGGGTTGCAGGAGAAACTTTTACTCTGGTTTCTCAGTCTGTTTCCTAGTGCCGGTTTGAAGTTCCTGCAGTTTTCACTGTAAAACCGAGTTGGAGCTAGTACCTCCCCATATATATGTATGGAGTGGAGTTTGCAACTGAAAAGAAACTTTGTGTTCCCAACAAGCTAGGTGAAGGACGGCTTTCACACACACTTATCTCTCAGAACTGAGCATGTGGAGAGACGTTCGTTCATCTAGCACAAAGGGAACGGGTTGCAGGAGAAACTTTTACTCTGGTTTCTCAGTCTGTTTCCTAGTGCCGGTTTGAAGTTCCTGCAGTTTTCACTGTAAAACCGAGTTGGAGCTAGTACCTCCCCATATATATGTATGGAGTGGAGTTTGCAACTGAAAAGAAACTTTGTGTTCCCAACAAGCTAGGTGAAGGACGGCTTTCACACACACTTATCTCTCAGAACTGAGCATGTGGAGAGACGTTCGTTCATCTAGCACCAAGGGAACGGGTTGCAGGAGAAACTTTTACTCTGGTTTCTCAGTCTGTTTCCTAGTGCCGGTTTGAAGTTCCTGCAGTTTTCACTGTAAAACCGAGTTGGAGCTAGTACCTCCCCATATATATGTATGGAGTGGAGTTTGCAACTGAAAAGAAACTTTGTGTTCCCAACAAGCTAGGTGAAGGACGGCTTTCACACACACTTATCTCTCAGAACTGAGCATGTGGAGAGACGTTCGTTCATCTAGCACAAAGGGAACGGGTTGCAGGAGAAACTTTTACTCTGGTTTCTCAGTCTGTTTCCTAGTGCCGGTTTGAAGTTCCTGCAGTTTTCACTGTAAAACCGAGTTGGAGCTAGTACCTCCCCATATATATGTATGGAGTGGAGTTTGCAACTGAAAAGAAACTTTGTGTTCCCAACAAGCTAGGTGAAGGACGGCTTTCACACACACTTATCTCTCAGAACTGAGCATGTGGAGAGACGTTCGTTCATCTAGCACAAAGGGAACGGGTTGCAGGAGAAACTTTTACTCTGGTTTCTCAGTCTGTTTCCTAGTGCCGGTTTGAAGTTCCTGCAGTTTTCACTGTAAAACCGAGTTGGAGCTAGTACCTCCCCATATATATGTATGGAGTGGAGTTTGCAACTGAAAAGAAACTTTGTGTTCCCAACAAGCTAGGTGAAGGACGGCTTTCACACACACTTATCTCTCAGAACTGAGCATGTGGAGAGACGTTCGTTCATCTAGCACCAAGGGAACGGGTTGCAGGAGAAACTTTTACTCTGGTTTCTCAGTCTGTTTCCTAGTGCCGGTTTGAAGTTCCTGCAGTTTTCACTGTAAAACCGAGTTGGAGCTAGTACCTCCCCATATATATGTATGGAGTGGAGTTTGCAACTGAAAAGAAACTTTGTGTTCCCAACAAGCTAGGTGAAGGACGGCTTTCACACACACTTATCTCTCAGAACTGAGCATGTGGAGAGACGTTCGTTCATCTAGCACAAAGGGAACGGGTTGCAGGAGAAACTTTTACTCTGGTTTCTCAGTCTGTTTCCTAGTGCCGGTTTGAAGTTCCTGCAGTTTTCACTGTAAAACCGAGTTGGAGCTAGTACCTCCCCATATATATGTATGGAGTGGAGTTTGCAACTGAAAAGAAACTTTGTGTTCCCAACAAGCTAGGTGAAGGACGGCTTTCACACACACTTATCTCTCAGAACTGAGCATGTGGAGAGACGTTCGTTCATCTAGCACAAAGGGAACGGGTTGCAGGAGAAACTTTTACTCTGGTTTCTCAGTCTGTTTCCTAGTGCCGGTTTGAAGTTCCTGCAGTTTTCACTGTAAAACCGAGTTGGAGCTAGTACCTCCCCATATATATGTATGGAGTGGAGTTTGCAACTGAAAAGAAACTTTGTGTTCCCAACAAGCTAGGTGAAGGACGGCTTTCACACACACTTATCTCTCAGAACTGAGCATGTGGAGAGACGTTCGTTCATCTAGCACAAAGGGAACGGGTTGCAGGAGAAACTTTTACTCTGGTTTCTCAGTCTGTTTCCTAGTGCCGGTTTGAAGTTCCTGCAGTTTTCACTGTAAAACCGAGTTGGAGCTAGTACCTCCCCATATATATGTATGGAGTGGAGTTTGCAACTGAAAAGAAACTTTGTGTTCCCAACAAGCTAGGTGAAGGACGGCTTTCACACACACTTATCTCTCAGAACTGAGCATGTGGAGAGACGTTCGTTCATCTAGCACAAGGGAACGGGTTGCAGGAGAAACTTTTACTCTGGTTTCTCAGTCTGTTTCCTAGTGCCGGTTTGAAGTTCCTGCAGTTTTCACTGTAAAACCGAGTTGGAGCTAGTACCTCCCCATATATATGTATGGAGTGGAGTTTGCAACTGAAAAGAAACTTTGTGTTCCCAACAAGCTAGGTGAAGGACGGCTTTCACACACACTTATCTCTCAGAACTGAGCATGTGGAGAGACGTTCGTTCATCTAGCACCAAGGGAACGGGTTGCAGGAGAAACTTTTACTCTGGTTTCTCAGTCTGTTTCCTAGTGCCGGTTTGAAGTTCCTGCAGTTTTCACTGTAAAACCGAGTTGGAGCTAGTACCTCCCCATATATATGTATGGAGTGGAGTTTGCAACTGAAAAGAAACTTTGTGTTCCCAACAAGCTAGGTGAAGGACGGCTTTCACACACACTTATCTCTCAGAACTGAGCATGTGGAGAGACGTTCGTTCATCTAGCACAAAGGGAACGGGTTGCAGGAGAAACTTTTACTCTGGTTTCTCAGTCTGTTTCCTAGTGCCGGTTTGAAGTTCCTGCAGTTTTCACTGTAAAACCGAGTTGGAGCTAGTACCTCCCCATATATATGTATGGAGTGGAGTTTGCAACTGAAAAGAAACTTTGTGTTCCCAACAAGCTAGGTGAAGGACGGCTTTCACACACACTTATCTCTCAGAACTGAGCATGTGGAGAGACGTTCGTTCATCTAGCACAAAGGGAACGGGTTGCAGGAGAAACTTTTACTCTGGTTTCTCAGTCTGTTTCCTAGTGCCGGTTTGAAGTTCCTGCAGTTTTCACTGTAAAACCGAGTTGGAGCTAGTACCTCCCCATATATATGTATGGAGTGGAGTTTGCAACTGAAAAGAAACTTTGTGTTCCCAACAAGCTAGGTGAAGGACGGCTTTCACACACACTTATCTCTCAGAACTGAGCATGTGGAGAGACGTTCGTTCATCTAGCACCAAGGGAACGGGTTGCAGGAGAAACTTTTACTCTGGTTTCTCAGTCTGTTTCCTAGTGCCGGTTTGAAGTTCCTGCAGTTTTCACTGTAAAACCGAGTTGGAGCTAGTACCTCCCCATATATATGTATGGAGTGGAGTTTGCAACTGAAAAGAAACTTTGTGTTCCCAACAAGCTAGGTGAAGGACGGCTTTCACACACACTTATCTCTCAGAACTGAGCATGTGGAGAGACGTTCGTTCATCTAGCACAAAGGGAACGGGTTGCAGGAGAAACTTTTACTCTGGTTTCTCAGTCTGTTTCCTAGTGCCGGTTTGAAGTTCCTGCAGTTTTCACTGTAAAACCGAGTTGGAGCTAGTACCTCCCCATATATATGTATGGAGTGGAGTTTGCAACTGAAAAGAAACTTTGTGTTCCCAACAAGCTAGGTGAAGGACGGCTTTCACACACACTTATCTCTCAGAACTGAGCATGTGGAGAGACGTTCGTTCATCTAGCACAAAGGGAACGGGTTGCAGGAGAAACTTTTACTCTGGTTTCTCAGTCTGTTTCCTAGTGCCGGTTTGAAGTTCCTGCAGTTTTCACTGTAAAACCGAGTTGGAGCTAGTACCTCCCCATATATATGTATGGAGTGGAGTTTGCAACTGAAAAGAAACTTTGTGTTCCCAACAAGCTAGGTGAAGGACGGCTTTCACACACACTTATCTCTCAGAACTGAGCATGTGGAGAGACGTTCGTTCATCTAGCACAAAGGGAACGGGTTGCAGGAGAAACTTTTACTCTGGTTTCTCAGTCTGTTTCCTAGTGCCGGTTTGAAGTTCCTGCAGTTTTCACTGTAAAACCGAGTTGGAGCTAGTACCTCCCCATATATATGTATGGAGTGGAGTTTGCAACTGAAAAGAAACTTTGTGTTCCCAACAAGCTAGGTGAAGGACGGCTTTCACACACACTTATCTCTCAGAACTGAGCATGTGGAGAGACGTTCGTTCATCTAGCACCAAGGGAACGGGTTGCAGGAGAAACTTTTACTCTGGTTTCTCAGTCTGTTTCCTAGTGCCGGTTTGAAGTTCCTGCAGTTTTCACTGTAAAACCGAGTTGGAGCTAGTACCTCCCCATATATATGTATGGAGTGGAGTTTGCAACTGAAAAGAAACTTTGTGTTCCCAACAAGCTAGGTGAAGGACGGCTTTCACACACACTTATCTCTCAGAACTGAGCATGTGGAGAGACGTTCGTTCATCTAGCACAAAGGGAACGGGTTGCAGGAGAAACTTTTACTCTGGTTTCTCAGTCTGTTTCCTAGTGCCGGTTTGAAGTTCCTGCAGTTTTCACTGTAAAACCGAGTTGGAGCTAGTACCTCCCCATATATATGTATGGAGTGGAGTTTGCAACTGAAAAGAAACTTTGTGTTCCCAACAAGCTAGGTGAAGGACGGCTTTCACACACACTTATCTCTCAGAACTGAGCATGTGGAGAGACGTTCGTTCATCTAGCACAAAGGGAACGGGTTGCAGGAGAAACTTTTACTCTGGTTTCTCAGTCTGTTTCCTAGTGCCGGTTTGAAGTTCCTGCAGTTTTCACTGTAAAACCGAGTTGGAGCTAGTACCTCCCCATATATATGTATGGAGTGGAGTTTGCAACTGAAAAGAAACTTTGTGTTCCCAACAAGCTAGGTGAAGGACGGCTTTCACACACACTTATCTCTCAGAACTGAGCATGTGGAGAGACGTTCGTTCATCTAGCACCAAGGGAACGGGTTGCAGGAGAAACTTTTACTCTGGTTTCTCAGTCTGTTTCCTAGTGCCGGTTTGAAGTTCCTGCAGTTTTCACTGTAAAACCGAGTTGGAGCTAGTACCTCCCCATATATATGTATGGAGTGGAGTTTGCAACTGAAAAGAAACTTTGTGTTCCCAACAAGCTAGGTGAAGGACGGCTTTCACACACACTTATCTCTCAGAACTGAGCATGTGGAGAGACGTTCGTTCATCTAGCACCAAGGGAACGGGTTGCAGGAGAAACTTTTACTCTGGTTTCTCAGTCTGTTTCCTAGTGCCGGTTTGAAGTTCCTGCAGTTTTCACTGTAAAACCGAGTTGGAGCTAGTACCTCCCCATATATATGTATGGAGTGGAGTTTGCAACTGAAAAGAAACTTTGTGTTCCCAACAAGCTAGGTGAAGGACGGCTTTCACACACACTTATCTCTCAGAACTGAGCATGTGGAGAGACGTTCGTTCATCTAGCACCAAGGGAACGGGTTGCAGGAGAAACTTTTACTCTGGTTTCTCAGTCTGTTTCCTAGTGCCGGTTTGAAGTTCCTGCAGTTTTCACTGTAAAACCGAGTTGGAGCTAGTACCTCCCCATATATATGTATGGAGTGGAGTTTGCAACTGAAAAGAAACTTTGTGTTCCCAACAAGCTAGGTGAAGGACGGCTTTCACACACACTTATCTCTCAGAACTGAGCATGTGGAGAGACGTTCGTTCATCTAGCACAAGGGAACGGGTTGCAGGAGAAACTTTTACTCTGGTTTCTCAGTCTGTTTCCTAGTGCCGGTTTGAAGTTCCTGCAGTTTTCACTGTAAAACCGAGTTGGAGCTAGTACCTCCCCATATATATGTATGGAGTGGAGTTTGCAACTGAAAAGAAACTTTGTGTTCCCAACAAGCTAGGTGAAGGACGGCTTTCACACACACTTATCTCTCAGAACTGAGCATGTGGAGAGACGTTCGTTCATCTAGCACAAAGGGAACGGGTTGCAGGAGAAACTTTTACTCTGGTTTCTCAGTCTGTTTCCTAGTGCCGGTTTGAAGTTCCTGCAGTTTTCACTGTAAAACCGAGTTGGAGCTAGTACCTCCCCATATATATGTATGGAGTGGAGTTTGCAACTGAAAAGAAACTTTGTGTTCCCAACAAGCTAGGTGAAGGACGGCTTTCACACACACTTATCTCTCAGAACTGAGCATGTGGAGAGACGTTCGTTCATCTAGCACCAAGGGAACGGGTTGCAGGAGAAACTTTTACTCTGGTTTCTCAGTCTGTTTCCTAGTGCCGGTTTGAAGTTCCTGCAGTTTTCACTGTAAAACCGAGTTGGAGCTAGTACCTCCCCATATATATGTATGGAGTGGAGTTTGCAACTGAAAAGAAACTTTGTGTTCCCAACAAGCTAGGTGAAGGACGGCTTTCACACACACTTATCTCTCAGAACTGAGCATGTGGAGAGACGTTCGTTCATCTAGCACCAAGGGAACGGGTTGCAGGAGAAACTTTTACTCTGGTTTCTCAGTCTGTTTCCTAGTGCCGGTTTGAAGTTCCTGCAGTTTTCACTGTAAAACCGAGTTGGAGCTAGTACCTCCCCATATATATGTATGGAGTGGAGTTTGCAACTGAAAAGAAACTTTGTGTTCCCAACAAGCTAGGTGAAGGACGGCTTTCACACACACTTATCTCTCAGAACTGAGCATGTGGAGAGACGTTCGTTCATCTAGCACAAGGGAACGGGTTGCAGGAGAAACTTTTACTCTGGTTTCTCAGTCTGTTTCCTAGTGCCGGTTTGAAGTTCCTGCAGTTTTCACTGTAAAACCGAGTTGGAGCTAGTACCTCCCCATATATATGTATGGAGTGGAGTTTGCAACTGAAAAGAAACTTTGTGTTCCCAACAAGCTAGGTGAAGGACGGCTTTCACACACACTTATCTCTCAGAACTGAGCATGTGGAGAGACGTTCGTTCATCTAGCACCAAGGGAACGGGTTGCAGGAGAAACTTTTACTCTGGTTTCTCAGTCTGTTTCCTAGTGCCGGTTTGAAGTTCCTGCAGTTTTCACTGTAAAACCGAGTTGGAGCTAGTACCTCCCCATATATATGTATGGAGTGGAGTTTGCAACTGAAAAGAAACTTTGTGTTCCCAACAAGCTAGGTGAAGGACGGCTTTCACACACACTTATCTCTCAGAACTGAGCATGTGGAGAGACGTTCGTTCATCTAGCACAAAGGGAACGGGTTGCAGGAGAAACTTTTACTCTGGTTTCTCAGTCTGTTTCCTAGTGCCGGTTTGAAGTTCCTGCAGTTTTCACTGTAAAACCGAGTTGGAGCTAGTACCTCCCCATATATATGTATGGAGTGGAGTTTGCAACTGAAAAGAAACTTTGTGTTCCCAACAAGCTAGGTGAAGGACGGCTTTCACACACACTTATCTCTCAGAACTGAGCATGTGGAGAGACGTTCGTTCATCTAGCACAAAGGGAACGGGTTGCAGGAGAAACTTTTACTCTGGTTTCTCAGTCTGTTTCCTAGTGCCGGTTTGAAGTTCCTGCAGTTTTCACTGTAAAACCGAGTTGGAGCTAGTACCTCCCCATATATATGTATGGAGTGGAGTTTGCAACTGAAAAGAAACTTTGTGTTCCCAACAAGCTAGGTGAAGGACGGCTTTCACACACACTTATCTCTCAGAACTGAGCATGTGGAGAGACGTTCGTTCATCTAGCACAAAGGGAACGGGTTGCAGGAGAAACTTTTACTCTGGTTTCTCAGTCTGTTTCCTAGTGCCGGTTTGAAGTTCCTGCAGTTTTCACTGTAAAACCGAGTTGGAGCTAGTACCTCCCCATATATATGTATGGAGTGGAGTTTGCAACTGAAAAGAAACTTTGTGTTCCCAACAAGCTAGGTGAAGGACGGCTTTCACACACACTTATCTCTCAGAACTGAGCATGTGGAGAGACGTTCGTTCATCTAGCACAAAGGGAACGGGTTGCAGGAGAAACTTTTACTCTGGTTTCTCAGTCTGTTTCCTAGTGCCGGTTTGAAGTTCCTGCAGTTTTCACTGTAAAACCGAGTTGGAGCTAGTACCTCCCCATATATATGTATGGAGTGGAGTTTGCAACTGAAAAGAAACTTTGTGTTCCCAACAAGCTAGGTGAAGGACGGCTTTCACACACACTTATCTCTCAGAACTGAGCATGTGGAGAGACGTTCGTTCATCTAGCACAAAGGGAACGGGTTGCAGGAGAAACTTTTACTCTGGTTTCTCAGTCTGTTTCCTAGTGCCGGTTTGAAGTTCCTGCAGTTTTCACTGTAAAACCGAGTTGGAGCTAGTACCTCCCCATATATATGTATGGAGTGGAGTTTGCAACTGAAAAGAAACTTTGTGTTCCCAACAAGCTAGGTGAAGGACGGCTTTCACACACACTTATCTCTCAGAACTGAGCATGTGGAGAGACGTTCGTTCATCTAGCACAAAGGGAACGGGTTGCAGGAGAAACTTTTACTCTGGTTTCTCAGTCTGTTTCCTAGTGCCGGTTTGAAGTTCCTGCAGTTTTCACTGTAAAACCGAGTTGGAGCTAGTACCTCCCCATATATATGTATGGAGTGGAGTTTGCAACTGAAAAGAAACTTTGTGTTCCCAACAAGCTAGGTGAAGGACGGCTTTCACACACACTTATCTCTCAGAACTGAGCATGTGGAGAGACGTTCGTTCATCTAGCACAAAGGGAACGGGTTGCAGGAGAAACTTTTACTCTGGTTTCTCAGTCTGTTTCCTAGTGCCGGTTTGAAGTTCCTGCAGTTTTCACTGTAAAACCGAGTTGGAGCTAGTACCTCCCCATATATATGTATGGAGTGGAGTTTGCAACTGAAAAGAAACTTTGTGTTCCCAACAAGCTAGGTGAAGGACGGCTTTCACACACACTTATCTCTCAGAACTGAGCATGTGGAGAGACGTTCGTTCATCTAGCACAAAGGGAACGGGTTGCAGGAGAAACTTTTACTCTGGTTTCTCAGTCTGTTTCCTAGTGCCGGTTTGAAGTTCCTGCAGTTTTCACTGTAAAACCGAGTTGGAGCTAGTACCTCCCCATATATATGTATGGAGTGGAGTTTGCAACTGAAAAGAAACTTTGTGTTCCCAACAAGCTAGGTGAAGGACGGCTTTCACACACACTTATCTCTCAGAACTGAGCATGTGGAGAGACGTTCGTTCATCTAGCACAAAGGGAACGGGTTGCAGGAGAAACTTTTACTCTGGTTTCTCAGTCTGTTTCCTAGTGCCGGTTTGAAGTTCCTGCAGTTTTCACTGTAAAACCGAGTTGGAGCTAGTACCTCCCCATATATATGTATGGAGTGGAGTTTGCAACTGAAAAGAAACTTTGTGTTCCCAACAAGCTAGGTGAAGGACGGCTTTCACACACACTTATCTCTCAGAACTGAGCATGTGGAGAGACGTTCGTTCATCTAGCACAAAGGGAACGGGTTGCAGGAGAAACTTTTACTCTGGTTTCTCAGTCTGTTTCCTAGTGCCGGTTTGAAGTTCCTGCAGTTTTCACTGTAAAACCGAGTTGGAGCTAGTACCTCCCCATATATATGTATGGAGTGGAGTTTGCAACTGAAAAGAAACTTTGTGTTCCCAACAAGCTAGGTGAAGGACGGCTTTCACACACACTTATCTCTCAGAACTGAGCATGTGGAGAGACGTTCGTTCATCTAGCACAAAGGGAACGGGTTGCAGGAGAAACTTTTACTCTGGTTTCTCAGTCTGTTTCCTAGTGCCGGTTTGAAGTTCCTGCAGTTTTCACTGTAAAACCGAGTTGGAGCTAGTACCTCCCCATATATATGTATGGAGTGGAGTTTGCAACTGAAAAGAAACTTTGTGTTCCCAACAAGCTAGGTGAAGGACGGCTTTCACACACACTTATCTCTCAGAACTGAGCATGTGGAGAGACGTTCGTTCATCTAGCACAAAGGGAACGGGTTGCAGGAGAAACTTTTACTCTGGTTTCTCAGTCTGTTTCCTAGTGCCGGTTTGAAGTTCCTGCAGTTTTCACTGTAAAACCGAGTTGGAGCTAGTACCTCCCCATATATATGTATGGAGTGGAGTTTGCAACTGAAAAGAAACTTTGTGTTCCCAACAAGCTAGGTGAAGGACGGCTTTCACACACACTTATCTCTCAGAACTGAGCATGTGGAGAGACGTTCGTTCATCTAGCACAAAGGGAACGGGTTGCAGGAGAAACTTTTACTCTGGTTTCTCAGTCTGTTTCCTAGTGCCGGTTTGAAGTTCCTGCAGTTTTCACTGTAAAACCGAGTTGGAGCTAGTACCTCCCCATATATATGTATGGAGTGGAGTTTGCAACTGAAAAGAAACTTTGTGTTCCCAACAAGCTAGGTGAAGGACGGCTTTCACACACACTTATCTCTCAGAACTGAGCATGTGGAGAGACGTTCGTTCATCTAGCACAAAGGGAACGGGTTGCAGGAGAAACTTTTACTCTGGTTTCTCAGTCTGTTTCCTAGTGCCGGTTTGAAGTTCCTGCAGTTTTCACTGTAAAACCGAGTTGGAGCTAGTACCTCCCCATATATATGTATGGAGTGGAGTTTGCAACTGAAAAGAAACTTTGTGTTCCCAACAAGCTAGGTGAAGGACGGCTTTCACACACACTTATCTCTCAGAACTGAGCATGTGGAGAGACGTTCGTTCATCTAGCACAAAGGGAACGGGTTGCAGGAGAAACTTTTACTCTGGTTTCTCAGTCTGTTTCCTAGTGCCGGTTTGAAGTTCCTGCAGTTTTCACTGTAAAACCGAGTTGGAGCTAGTACCTCCCCATATATATGTATGGAGTGGAGTTTGCAACTGAAAAGAAACTTTGTGTTCCCAACAAGCTAGGTGAAGGACGGCTTTCACACACACTTATCTCTCAGAACTGAGCATGTGGAGAGACGTTCGTTCATCTAGCACAAAGGGAACGGGTTGCAGGAGAAACTTTTACTCTGGTTTCTCAGTCTGTTTCCTAGTGCCGGTTTGAAGTTCCTGCAGTTTTCACTGTAAAACCGAGTTGGAGCTAGTACCTCCCCATATATATGTATGGAGTGGAGTTTGCAACTGAAAAGAAACTTTGTGTTCCCAACAAGCTAGGTGAAGGACGGCTTTCACACACACTTATCTCTCAGAACTGAGCATGTGGAGAGACGTTCGTTCATCTAGCACAAAGGGAACGGGTTGCAGGAGAAACTTTTACTCTGGTTTCTCAGTCTGTTTCCTAGTGCCGGTTTGAAGTTCCTGCAGTTTTCACTGTAAAACCGAGTTGGAGCTAGTACCTCCCCATATATATGTATGGAGTGGAGTTTGCAACTGAAAAGAAACTTTGTGTTCCCAACAAGCTAGGTGAAGGACGGCTTTCACACACACTTATCTCTCAGAACTGAGCATGTGGAGAGACGTTCGTTCATCTAGCACAAAGGGAACGGGTTGCAGGAGAAACTTTTACTCTGGTTTCTCAGTCTGTTTCCTAGTGCCGGTTTGAAGTTCCTGCAGTTTTCACTGTAAAACCGAGTTGGAGCTAGTACCTCCCCATATATATGTATGGAGTGGAGTTTGCAACTGAAAAGAAACTTTGTGTTCCCAACAAGCTAGGTGAAGGACGGCTTTCACACACACTTATCTCTCAGAACTGAGCATGTGGAGAGACGTTCGTTCATCTAGCACAAAGGGAACGGGTTGCAGGAGAAACTTTTACTCTGGTTTCTCAGTCTGTTTCCTAGTGCCGGTTTGAAGTTCCTGCAGTTTTCACTGTAAAACCGAGTTGGAGCTAGTACCTCCCCATATATATGTATGGAGTGGAGTTTGCAACTGAAAAGAAACTTTGTGTTCCCAACAAGCTAGGTGAAGGACGGCTTTCACACACACTTATCTCTCAGAACTGAGCATGTGGAGAGACGTTCGTTCATCTAGCACAAGGGAACGGGTTGCAGGAGAAACTTTTACTCTGGTTTCTCAGTCTGTTTCCTAGTGCCGGTTTGAAGTTCCTGCAGTTTTCACTGTAAAACCGAGTTGGAGCTAGTACCTCCCCATATATATGTATGGAGTGGAGTTTGCAACTGAAAAGAAACTTTGTGTTCCCAACAAGCTAGGTGAAGGACGGCTTTCACACACACTTATCTCTCAGAACTGAGCATGTGGAGAGACGTTCGTTCATCTAGCACAAAGGGAACGGGTTGCAGGAGAAACTTTTACTCTGGTTTCTCAGTCTGTTTCCTAGTGCCGGTTTGAAGTTCCTGCAGTTTTCACTGTAAAACCGAGTTGGAGCTAGTACCTCCCCATATATATGTATGGAGTGGAGTTTGCAACTGAAAAGAAACTTTGTGTTCCCAACAAGCTAGGTGAAGGACGGCTTTCACACACACTTATCTCTCAGAACTGAGCATGTGGAGAGACGTTCGTTCATCTAGCACAAAGGGAACGGGTTGCAGGAGAAACTTTTACTCTGGTTTCTCAGTCTGTTTCCTAGTGCCGGTTTGAAGTTCCTGCAGTTTTCACTGTAAAACCGAGTTGGAGCTAGTACCTCCCCATATATATGTATGGAGTGGAGTTTGCAACTGAAAAGAAACTTTGTGTTCCCAACAAGCTAGGTGAAGGACGGCTTTCACACACACTTATCTCTCAGAACTGAGCATGTGGAGAGACGTTCGTTCATCTAGCACAAAGGGAACGGGTTGCAGGAGAAACTTTTACTCTGGTTTCTCAGTCTGTTTCCTAGTGCCGGTTTGAAGTTCCTGCAGTTTTCACTGTAAAACCGAGTTGGAGCTAGTACCTCCCCATATATATGTATGGAGTGGAGTTTGCAACTGAAAAGAAACTTTGTGTTCCCAACAAGCTAGGTGAAGGACGGCTTTCACACACACTTATCTCTCAGAACTGAGCATGTGGAGAGACGTTCGTTCATCTAGCACAAAGGGAACGGGTTGCAGGAGAAACTTTTACTCTGGTTTCTCAGTCTGTTTCCTAGTGCCGGTTTGAAGTTCCTGCAGTTTTCACTGTAAAACCGAGTTGGAGCTAGTACCTCCCCATATATATGTATGGAGTGGAGTTTGCAACTGAAAAGAAACTTTGTGTTCCCAACAAGCTAGGTGAAGGACGGCTTTCACACACACTTATCTCTCAGAACTGAGCATGTGGAGAGACGTTCGTTCATCTAGCACAAAGGGAACGGGTTGCAGGAGAAACTTTTACTCTGGTTTCTCAGTCTGTTTCCTAGTGCCGGTTT
This sequence comes from Camelus ferus, assembly GCF_009834535.1. Taxonomy (NCBI): domain Eukaryota; kingdom Metazoa; phylum Chordata; class Mammalia; order Artiodactyla; family Camelidae; genus Camelus; species Camelus ferus. The sequence continues at coordinate 15,171 of NW_022587777.1, forward strand.
GAAGTTCCTGCAGTTTTCACTGTAAAACCGAGTTGGAGCTAGTACCTCCCCATATATATGTATGGAGTGGAGTTTGCAACTGAAAAGAAACTTTGTGTTCCCAACAAGCTAGGTGAAGGACGGCTTTCACACACACTTATCTCTCAGAACTGAGCATGTGGAGAGACGTTCGTTCATCTAGCACAAAGGGAACGGGTTGCAGGAGAAACTTTTACTCTGGTTTCTCAGTCTGTTTCCTAGTGCCGGTTTGAAGTTCCTGCAGTTTTCACTGTAAAACCGAGTTGGAGCTAGTACCTCCCCATATATATGTATGGAGTGGAGTTTGCAACTGAAAAGAAACTTTGTGTTCCCAACAAGCTAGGTGAAGGACGGCTTTCACACACACTTATCTCTCAGAACTGAGCATGTGGAGAGACGTTCGTTCATCTAGCACAAAGGGAACGGGTTGCAGGAGAAACTTTTACTCTGGTTTCTCAGTCTGTTTCCTAGTGCCGGTTTGAAGTTCCTGCAGTTTTCACTGTAAAACCGAGTTGGAGCTAGTACCTCCCCATATATATGTATGGAGTGGAGTTTGCAACTGAAAAGAAACTTTGTGTTCCCAACAAGCTAGGTGAAGGACGGCTTTCACACACACTTATCTCTCAGAACTGAGCATGTGGAGAGACGTTCGTTCATCTAGCACAAAGGGAACGGGTTGCAGGAGAAACTTTTACTCTGGTTTCTCAGTCTGTTTCCTAGTGCCGGTTTGAAGTTCCTGCAGTTTTCACTGTAAAACCGAGTTGGAGCTAGTACCTCCCCATATATATGTATGGAGTGGAGTTTGCAACTGAAAAGAAACTTTGTGTTCCCAACAAGCTAGGTGAAGGACGGCTTTCACACACACTTATCTCTCAGAACTGAGCATGTGGAGAGACGTTCGTTCATCTAGCACAAAGGGAACGGGTTGCAGGAGAAACTTTTACTCTGGTTTCTCAGTCTGTTTCCTAGTGCCGGTTTGAAGTTCCTGCAGTTTTCACTGTAAAACCGAGTTGGAGCTAGTACCTCCCCATATATATGTATGGAGTGGAGTTTGCAACTGAAAAGAAACTTTGTGTTCCCAACAAGCTAGGTGAAGGACGGCTTTCACACACACTTATCTCTCAGAACTGAGCATGTGGAGAGACGTTCGTTCATCTAGCACAAAGGGAACGGGTTGCAGGAGAAACTTTTACTCTGGTTTCTCAGTCTGTTTCCTAGTGCCGGTTTGAAGTTCCTGCAGTTTTCACTGTAAAACCGAGTTGGAGCTAGTACCTCCCCATATATATGTATGGAGTGGAGTTTGCAACTGAAAAGAAACTTTGTGTTCCCAACAAGCTAGGTGAAGGACGGCTTTCACACACACTTATCTCTCAGAACTGAGCATGTGGAGAGACGTTCGTTCATCTAGCACAAAGGGAACGGGTTGCAGGAGAAACTTTTACTCTGGTTTCTCAGTCTGTTTCCTAGTGCCGGTTTGAAGTTCCTGCAGTTTTCACTGTAAAACCGAGTTGGAGCTAGTACCTCCCCATATATATGTATGGAGTGGAGTTTGCAACTGAAAAGAAACTTTGTGTTCCCAACAAGCTAGGTGAAGGACGGCTTTCACACACACTTATCTCTCAGAACTGAGCATGTGGAGAGACGTTCGTTCATCTAGCACAAAGGGAACGGGTTGCAGGAGAAACTTTTACTCTGGTTTCTCAGTCTGTTTCCTAGTGCCGGTTTGAAGTTCCTGCAGTTTTCACTGTAAAACCGAGTTGGAGCTAGTACCTCCCCATATATATGTATGGAGTGGAGTTTGCAACTGAAAAGAAACTTTGTGTTCCCAACAAGCTAGGTGAAGGACGGCTTTCACACACACTTATCTCTCAGAACTGAGCATGTGGAGAGACGTTCGTTCATCTAGCACAAAGGGAACGGGTTGCAGGAGAAACTTTTACTCTGGTTTCTCAGTCTGTTTCCTAGTGCCGGTTTGAAGTTCCTGCAGTTTTCACTGTAAAACCGAGTTGGAGCTAGTACCTCCCCATATATATGTATGGAGTGGAGTTTGCAACTGAAAAGAAACTTTGTGTTCCCAACAAGCTAGGTGAAGGACGGCTTTCACACACACTTATCTCTCAGAACTGAGCATGTGGAGAGACGTTCGTTCATCTAGCACAAAGGGAACGGGTTGCAGGAGAAACTTTTACTCTGGTTTCTCAGTCTGTTTCCTAGTGCCGGTTTGAAGTTCCTGCAGTTTTCACTGTAAAACCGAGTTGGAGCTAGTACCTCCCCATATATATGTATGGAGTGGAGTTTGCAACTGAAAAGAAACTTTGTGTTCCCAACAAGCTAGGTGAAGGACGGCTTTCACACACACTTATCTCTCAGAACTGAGCATGTGGAGAGACGTTCGTTCATCTAGCACAAAGGGAACGGGTTGCAGGAGAAACTTTTACTCTGGTTTCTCAGTCTGTTTCCTAGTGCCGGTTTGAAGTTCCTGCAGTTTTCACTGTAAAACCGAGTTGGAGCTAGTACCTCCCCATATATATGTATGGAGTGGAGTTTGCAACTGAAAAGAAACTTTGTGTTCCCAACAAGCTAGGTGAAGGACGGCTTTCACACACACTTATCTCTCAGAACTGAGCATGTGGAGAGACGTTCGTTCATCTAGCACAAAGGGAACGGGTTGCAGGAGAAACTTTTACTCTGGTTTCTCAGTCTGTTTCCTAGTGCCGGTTTGAAGTTCCTGCAGTTTTCACTGTAAAACCGAGTTGGAGCTAGTACCTCCCCATATATATGTATGGAGTGGAGTTTGCAACTGAAAAGAAACTTTGTGTTCCCAACAAGCTAGGTGAAGGACGGCTTTCACACACACTTATCTCTCAGAACTGAGCATGTGGAGAGACGTTCGTTCATCTAGCACAAAGGGAACGGGTTGCAGGAGAAACTTTTACTCTGGTTTCTCAGTCTGTTTCCTAGTGCCGGTTTGAAGTTCCTGCAGTTTTCACTGTAAAACCGAGTTGGAGCTAGTACCTCCCCATATATGTATGGAGTGGAGTTTGCAACTGAAAAGAAACTTTGTGTTCCCAACAAGCTAGGTGAAGGACGGCTTTCACACACACTTATCTCTCAGAACTGAGCATGTGGAGAGACGTTCGTTCATCTAGCACAAAGGGAACGGGTTGCAGGAGAAACTTTTACTCTGGTTTCTCAGTCTGTTTCCTAGTGCCGGTTTGAAGTTCCTGCAGTTTTCACTGTAAAACCGAGTTGGAGCTAGTACCTCCCCATATATATGTATGGAGTGGAGTTTGCAACTGAAAAGAAACTTTGTGTTCCCAACAAGCTAGGTGAAGGACGGCTTTCACACACACTTATCTCTCAGAACTGAGCATGTGGAGAGACGTTCGTTCATCTAGCACAAAGGGAACGGGTTGCAGGAGAAACTTTTACTCTGGTTTCTCAGTCTGTTTCCTAGTGCCGGTTTGAAGTTCCTGCAGTTTTCACTGTAAAACCGAGTTGGAGCTAGTACCTCCCCATATATATGTATGGAGTGGAGTTTGCAACTGAAAAGAAACTTTGTGTTCCCAACAAGCTAGGTGAAGGACGGCTTTCACACACACTTATCTCTCAGAACTGAGCATGTGGAGAGACGTTCGTTCATCTAGCACAAAGGGAACGGGTTGCAGGAGAAACTTTTACTCTGGTTTCTCAGTCTGTTTCCTAGTGCCGGTTTGAAGTTCCTGCAGTTTTCACTGTAAAACCGAGTTGGAGCTAGTACCTCCCCATATATATGTATGGAGTGGAGTTTGCAACTGAAAAGAAACTTTGTGTTCCCAACAAGCTAGGTGAAGGACGGCTTTCACACACACTTATCTCTCAGAACTGAGCATGTGGAGAGACGTTCGTTCATCTAGCACAAAGGGAACGGGTTGCAGGAGAAACTTTTACTCTGGTTTCTCAGTCTGTTTCCTAGTGCCGGTTTGAAGTTCCTGCAGTTTTCACTGTAAAACCGAGTTGGAGCTAGTACCTCCCCATATATATGTATGGAGTGGAGTTTGCAACTGAAAAGAAACTTTGTGTTCCCAACAAGCTAGGTGAAGGACGGCTTTCACACACACTTATCTCTCAGAACTGAGCATGTGGAGAGACGTTCGTTCATCTAGCACAAAGGGAACGGGTTGCAGGAGAAACTTTTACTCTGGTTTCTCAGTCTGTTTCCTAGTGCCGGTTTGAAGTTCCTGCAGTTTTCACTGTAAAACCGAGTTGGAGCTAGTACCTCCCCATATATATGTATGGAGTGGAGTTTGCAACTGAAAAGAAACTTTGTGTTCCCAACAAGCTAGGTGAAGGACGGCTTTCACACACACTTATCTCTCAGAACTGAGCATGTGGAGAGACGTTCGTTCATCTAGCACAAAGGGAACGGGTTGCAGGAGAAACTTTTACTCTGGTTTCTCAGTCTGTTTCCTAGTGCCGGTTTGAAGTTCCTGCAGTTTTCACTGTAAAACCGAGTTGGAGCTAGTACCTCCCCATATATATGTATGGAGTGGAGTTTGCAACTGAAAAGAAACTTTGTGTTCCCAACAAGCTAGGTGAAGGACGGCTTTCACACACACTTATCTCTCAGAACTGAGCATGTGGAGAGACGTTCGTTCATCTAGCACAAAGGGAACGGGTTGCAGGAGAAACTTTTACTCTGGTTTCTCAGTCTGTTTCCTAGTGCCGGTTTGAAGTTCCTGCAGTTTTCACTGTAAAACCGAGTTGGAGCTAGTACCTCCCCATATATATGTATGGAGTGGAGTTTGCAACTGAAAAGAAACTTTGTGTTCCCAACAAGCTAGGTGAAGGACGGCTTTCACACACACTTATCTCTCAGAACTGAGCATGTGGAGAGACGTTCGTTCATCTAGCACAAAGGGAACGGGTTGCAGGAGAAACTTTTACTCTGGTTTCTCAGTCTGTTTCCTAGTGCCGGTTTGAAGTTCCTGCAGTTTTCACTGTAAAACCGAGTTGGAGCTAGTACCTCCCCATATATATGTATGGAGTGGAGTTTGCAACTGAAAAGAAACTTTGTGTTCCCAACAAGCTAGGTGAAGGACGGCTTTCACACACACTTATCTCTCAGAACTGAGCATGTGGAGAGACGTTCGTTCATCTAGCACAAAGGGAACGGGTTGCAGGAGAAACTTTTACTCTGGTTTCTCAGTCTGTTTCCTAGTGCCGGTTTGAAGTTCCTGCAGTTTTCACTGTAAAACCGAGTTGGAGCTAGTACCTCCCCATATATATGTATGGAGTGGAGTTTGCAACTGAAAAGAAACTTTGTGTTCCCAACAAGCTAGGTGAAGGACGGCTTTCACACACACTTATCTCTCAGAACTGAGCATGTGGAGAGACGTTCGTTCATCTAGCACAAAGGGAACGGGTTGCAGGAGAAACTTTTACTCTGGTTTCTCAGTCTGTTTCCTAGTGCCGGTTTGAAGTTCCTGCAGTTTTCACTGTAAAACCGAGTTGGAGCTAGTACCTCCCCATATATATGTATGGAGTGGAGTTTGCAACTGAAAAGAAACTTTGTGTTCCCAACAAGCTAGGTGAAGGACGGCTTTCACACACACTTATCTCTCAGAACTGAGCATGTGGAGAGACGTTCGTTCATCTAGCACAAAGGGAACGGGTTGCAGGAGAAACTTTTACTCTGGTTTCTCAGTCTGTTTCCTAGTGCCGGTTTGAAGTTCCTGCAGTTTTCACTGTAAAACCGAGTTGGAGCTAGTACCTCCCCATATATATGTATGGAGTGGAGTTTGCAACTGAAAAGAAACTTTGTGTTCCCAACAAGCTAGGTGAAGGACGGCTTTCACACACACTTATCTCTCAGAACTGAGCATGTGGAGAGACGTTCGTTCATCTAGCACAAAGGGAACGGGTTGCAGGAGAAACTTTTACTCTGGTTTCTCAGTCTGTTTCCTAGTGCCGGTTTGAAGTTCCTGCAGTTTTCACTGTAAAACCGAGTTGGAGCTAGTACCTCCCCATATATATGTATGGAGTGGAGTTTGCAACTGAAAAGAAACTTTGTGTTCCCAACAAGCTAGGTGAAGGACGGCTTTCACACACACTTATCTCTCAGAACTGAGCATGTGGAGAGACGTTCGTTCATCTAGCACAAAGGGAACGGGTTGCAGGAGAAACTTTTACTCTGGTTTCTCAGTCTGTTTCCTAGTGCCGGTTTGAAGTTCCTGCAGTTTTCACTGTAAAACCGAGTTGGAGCTAGTACCTCCCCATATATATGTATGGAGTGGAGTTTGCAACTGAAAAGAAACTTTGTGTTCCCAACAAGCTAGGTGAAGGACGGCTTTCACACACACTTATCTCTCAGAACTGAGCATGTGGAGAGACGTTCGTTCATCTAGCACAAAGGGAACGGGTTGCAGGAGAAACTTTTACTCTGGTTTCTCAGTCTGTTTCCTAGTGCCGGTTTGAAGTTCCTGCAGTTTTCACTGTAAAACCGAGTTGGAGCTAGTACCTCCCCATATATATGTATGGAGTGGAGTTTGCAACTGAAAAGAAACTTTGTGTTCCCAACAAGCTAGGTGAAGGACGGCTTTCACACACACTTATCTCTCAGAACTGAGCATGTGGAGAGACGTTCGTTCATCTAGCACAAAGGGAACGGGTTGCAGGAGAAACTTTTACTCTGGTTTCTCAGTCTGTTTCCTAGTGCCGGTTTGAAGTTCCTGCAGTTTTCACTGTAAAACCGAGTTGGAGCTAGTACCTCCCCATATATATGTATGGAGTGGAGTTTGCAACTGAAAAGAAACTTTGTGTTCCCAACAAGCTAGGTGAAGGACGGCTTTCACACACACTTATCTCTCAGAACTGAGCATGTGGAGAGACGTTCGTTCATCTAGCACAAAGGGAACGGGTTGCAGGAGAAACTTTTACTCTGGTTTCTCAGTCTGTTTCCTAGTGCCGGTTTGAAGTTCCTGCAGTTTTCACTGTAAAACCGAGTTGGAGCTAGTACCTCCCCATATATATGTATGGAGTGGAGTTTGCAACTGAAAAGAAACTTTGTGTTCCCAACAAGCTAGGTGAAGGACGGCTTTCACACACACTTATCTCTCAGAACTGAGCATGTGGAGAGACGTTCGTTCATCTAGCACAAAGGGAACGGGTTGCAGGAGAAACTTTTACTCTGGTTTCTCAGTCTGTTTCCTAGTGCCGGTTTGAAGTTCCTGCAGTTTTCACTGTAAAACCGAGTTGGAGCTAGTACCTCCCCATATATATGTATGGAGTGGAGTTTGCAACTGAAAAGAAACTTTGTGTTCCCAACAAGCTAGGTGAAGGACGGCTTTCACACACACTTATCTCTCAGAACTGAGCATGTGGAGAGACGTTCGTTCATCTAGCACAAAGGGAACGGGTTGCAGGAGAAACTTTTACTCTGGTTTCTCAGTCTGTTTCCTAGTGCCGGTTTGAAGTTCCTGCAGTTTTCACTGTAAAACCGAGTTGGAGCTAGTACCTCCCCATATATATGTATGGAGTGGAGTTTGCAACTGAAAAGAAACTTTGTGTTCCCAACAAGCTAGGTGAAGGACGGCTTTCACACACACTTATCTCTCAGAACTGAGCATGTGGAGAGACGTTCGTTCATCTAGCACAAAGGGAACGGGTTGCAGGAGAAACTTTTACTCTGGTTTCTCAGTCTGTTTCCTAGTGCCGGTTTGAAGTTCCTGCAGTTTTCACTGTAAAACCGAGTTGGAGCTAGTACCTCCCCATATATATGTATGGAGTGGAGTTTGCAACTGAAAAGAAACTTTGTGTTCCCAACAAGCTAGGTGAAGGACGGCTTTCACACACACTTATCTCTCAGAACTGAGCATGTGGAGAGACGTTCGTTCATCTAGCACAAAGGGAACGGGTTGCAGGAGAAACTTTTACTCTGGTTTCTCAGTCTGTTTCCTAGTGCCGGTTTGAAGTTCCTGCAGTTTTCACTGTAAAACCGAGTTGGAGCTAGTACCTCCCCATATATATGTATGGAGTGGAGTTTGCAACTGAAAAGAAACTTTGTGTTCCCAACAAGCTAGGTGAAGGACGGCTTTCACACACACTTATCTCTCAGAACTGAGCATGTGGAGAGACGTTCGTTCATCTAGCACAAAGGGAACGGGTTGCAGGAGAAACTTTTACTCTGGTTTCTCAGTCTGTTTCCTAGTGCCGGTTTGAAGTTCCTGCAGTTTTCACTGTAAAACCGAGTTGGAGCTAGTACCTCCCCATATATATGTATGGAGTGGAGTTTGCAACTGAAAAGAAACTTTGTGTTCCCAACAAGCTAGGTGAAGGACGGCTTTCACACACACTTATCTCTCAGAACTGAGCATGTGGAGAGACGTTCGTTCATCTAGCACAAAGGGAACGGGTTGCAGGAGAAACTTTTACTCTGGTTTCTCAGTCTGTTTCCTAGTGCCGGTTTGAAGTTCCTGCAGTTTTCACTGTAAAACCGAGTTGGAGCTAGTACCTCCCCATATATATGTATGGAGTGGAGTTTGCAACTGAAAAGAAACTTTGTGTTCCCAACAAGCTAGGTGAAGGACGGCTTTCACACACACTTATCTCTCAGAACTGAGCATGTGGAGAGACGTTCGTTCATCTAGCACAAAGGGAACGGGTTGCAGGAGAAACTTTTACTCTGGTTTCTCAGTCTGTTTCCTAGTGCCGGTTTGAAGTTCCTGCAGTTTTCACTGTAAAACCGAGTTGGAGCTAGTACCTCCCCATATATATGTATGGAGTGGAGTTTGCAACTGAAAAGAAACTTTGTGTTCCCAACAAGCTAGGTGAAGGACGGCTTTCACACACACTTATCTCTCAGAACTGAGCATGTGGAGAGACGTTCGTTCATCTAGCACAAAGGGAACGGGTTGCAGGAGAAACTTTTACTCTGGTTTCTCAGTCTGTTTCCTAGTGCCGGTTTGAAGTTCCTGCAGTTTTCACTGTAAAACCGAGTTGGAGCTAGTACCTCCCCATATATATGTATGGAGTGGAGTTTGCAACTGAAAAGAAACTTTGTGTTCCCAACAAGCTAGGTGAAGGACGGCTTTCACACACACTTATCTCTCAGAACTGAGCATGTGGAGAGACGTTCGTTCATCTAGCACAAAGGGAACGGGTTGCAGGAGAAACTTTTACTCTGGTTTCTCAGTCTGTTTCCTAGTGCCGGTTTGAAGTTCCTGCAGTTTTCACTGTAAAACCGAGTTGGAGCTAGTACCTCCCCATATATATGTATGGAGTGGAGTTTGCAACTGAAAAGAAACTTTGTGTTCCCAACAAGCTAGGTGAAGGACGGCTTTCACACACACTTATCTCTCAGAACTGAGCATGTGGAGAGACGTTCGTTCATCTAGCACAAAGGGAACGGGTTGCAGGAGAAACTTTTACTCTGGTTTCTCAGTCTGTTTCCTAGTGCCGGTTTGAAGTTCCTGCAGTTTTCACTGTAAAACCGAGTTGGAGCTAGTACCTCCCCATATATATGTATGGAGTGGAGTTTGCAACTGAAAAGAAACTTTGTGTTCCCAACAAGCTAGGTGAAGGACGGCTTTCACACACACTTATCTCTCAGAACTGAGCATGTGGAGAGACGTTCGTTCATCTAGCACAAAGGGAACGGGTTGCAGGAGAAACTTTTACTCTGGTTTCTCAGTCTGTTTCCTAGTGCCGGTTTGAAGTTCCTGCAGTTTTCACTGTAAAACCGAGTTGGAGCTAGTACCTCCCCATATATATGTATGGAGTGGAGTTTGCAACTGAAAAGAAACTTTGTGTTCCCAACAAGCTAGGTGAAGGACGGCTTTCACACACACTTATCTCTCAGAACTGAGCATGTGGAGAGACGTTCGTTCATCTAGCACAAAGGGAACGGGTTGCAGGAGAAACTTTTACTCTGGTTTCTCAGTCTGTTTCCTAGTGCCGGTTTGAAGTTCCTGCAGTTTTCACTGTAAAACCGAGTTGGAGCTAGTACCTCCCCATATATATGTATGGAGTGGAGTTTGCAACTGAAAAGAAACTTTGTGTTCCCAACAAGCTAGGTGAAGGACGGCTTTCACACACACTTATCTCTCAGAACTGAGCATGTGGAGAGACGTTCGTTCATCTAGCACAAAGGGAACGGGTTGCAGGAGAAACTTTTACTCTGGTTTCTCAGTCTGTTTCCTAGTGCCGGTTTGAAGTTCCTGCAGTTTTCACTGTAAAACCGAGTTGGAGCTAGTACCTCCCCATATATATGTATGGAGTGGAGTTTGCAACTGAAAAGAAACTTTGTGTTCCCAACAAGCTAGGTGAAGGACGGCTTTCACACACACTTATCTCTCAGAACTGAGCATGTGGAGAGACGTTCGTTCATCTAGCACAAAGGGAACGGGTTGCAGGAGAAACTTTTACTCTGGTTTCTCAGTCTGTTTCCTAGTGCCGGTTTGAAGTTCCTGCAGTTTTCACTGTAAAACCGAGTTGGAGCTAGTACCTCCCCATATATATGTATGGAGTGGAGTTTGCAACTGAAAAGAAACTTTGTGTTCCCAACAAGCTAGGTGAAGGACGGCTTTCACACACACTTATCTCTCAGAACTGAGCATGTGGAGAGACGTTCGTTCATCTAGCACAAAGGGAACGGGTTGCAGGAGAAACTTTTACTCTGGTTTCTCAGTCTGTTTCCTAGTGCCGGTTTGAAGTTCCTGCAGTTTTCACTGTAAAACCGAGTTGGAGCTAGTACCTCCCCATATATATGTATGGAGTGGAGTTTGCAACTGAAAAGAAACTTTGTGTTCCCAACAAGCTAGGTGAAGGACGGCTTTCACACACACTTATCTCTCAGAACTGAGCATGTGGAGAGACGTTCGTTCATCTAGCACAAAGGGAACGGGTTGCAGGAGAAACTTTTACTCTGGTTTCTCAGTCTGTTTCCTAGTGCCGGTTTGAAGTTCCTGCAGTTTTCACTGTAAAACCGAGTTGGAGCTAGTACCTCCCCATATATATGTATGGAGTGGAGTTTGCAACTGAAAAGAAACTTTGTGTTCCCAACAAGCTAGGTGAAGGACGGCTTTCACACACACTTATCTCTCAGAACTGAGCATGTGGAGAGACGTTCGTTCATCTAGCACAAAGGGAACGGGTTGCAGGAGAAACTTTTACTCTGGTTTCTCAGTCTGTTTCCTAGTGCCGGTTTGAAGTTCCTGCAGTTTTCACTGTAAAACCGAGTTGGAGCTAGTACCTCCCCATATATATGTATGGAGTGGAGTTTGCAACTGAAAAGAAACTTTGTGTTCCCAACAAGCTAGGTGAAGGACGGCTTTCACACACACTTATCTCTCAGAACTGAGCATGTGGAGAGACGTTCGTTCATCTAGCACAAAGGGAACGGGTTGCAGGAGAAACTTTTACTCTGGTTTCTCAGTCTGTTTCCTAGTGCCGGTTTGAAGTTCCTGCAGTTTTCACTGTAAAACCGAGTTGGAGCTAGTACCTCCCCATATATATGTATGGAGTGGAGTTTGCAACTGAAAAGAAACTTTGTGTTCCCAACAAGCTAGGTGAAGGACGGCTTTCACACACACTTATCTCTCAGAACTGAGCATGTGGAGAGACGTTCGTTCATCTAGCACAAAGGGAACGGGTTGCAGGAGAAACTTTTACTCTGGTTTCTCAGTCTGTTTCCTAGTGCCGGTTTGAAGTTCCTGCAGTTTTCACTGTAAAACCGAGTTGGAGCTAGTACCTCCCCATATATATGTATGGAGTGGAGTTTGCAACTGAAAAGAAACTTTGTGTTCCCAACAAGCTAGGTGAAGGACGGCTTTCACACACACTTATCTCTCAGAACTGAGCATGTGGAGAGACGTTCGTTCATCTAGCACAAAGGGAACGGGTTGCAGGAGAAACTTTTACTCTGGTTTCTCAGTCTGTTTCCTAGTGCCGGTTTGAAGTTCCTGCAGTTTTCACTGTAAAACCGAGTTGGAGCTAGTACCTCCCCATATATATGTATGGAGTGGAGTTTGCAACTGAAAAGAAACTTTGTGTTCCCAACAAGCTAGGTGAAGGACGGCTTTCACACACACTTATCTCTCAGAACTGAGCATGTGGAGAGACGTTCGTTCATCTAGCACAAAGGGAACGGGTTGCAGGAGAAACTTTTACTCTGGTTTCTCAGTCTGTTTCCTAGTGCCGGTTTGAAGTTCCTGCAGTTTTCACTGTAAAACCGAGTTGGAGCTAGTACCTCCCCATATATATGTATGGAGTGGAGTTTGCAACTGAAAAGAAACTTTGTGTTCCCAACAAGCTAGGTGAAGGACGGCTTTCACACACACTTATCTCTCAGAACTGAGCATGTGGAGAGACGTTCGTTCATCTAGCACAAAGGGAACGGGTTGCAGGAGAAACTTTTACTCTGGTTTCTCAGTCTGTTTCCTAGTGCCGGTTTGAAGTTCCTGCAGTTTTCACTGTAAAACCGAGTTGGAGCTAGTACCTCCCCATATATATGTATGGAGTGGAGTTTGCAACTGAAAAGAAACTTTGTGTTCCCAACAAGCTAGGTGAAGGACGGCTTTCACACACACTTATCTCTCAGAACTGAGCATGTGGAGAGACGTTCGTTCATCTAGCACAAAGGGAACGGGTTGCAGGAGAAACTTTTACTCTGGTTTCTCAGTCTGTTTCCTAGTGCCGGTTTGAAGTTCCTGCAGTTTTCACTGTAAAACCGAGTTGGAGCTAGTACCTCCCCATATATATGTATGGAGTGGAGTTTGCAACTGAAAAGAAACTTTGTGTTCCCAACAAGCTAGGTGAAGGACGGCTTTCACACACACTTATCTCTCAGAACTGAGCATGTGGAGAGACGTTCGTTCATCTAGCACAAAGGGAACGGGTTGCAGGAGAAACTTTTACTCTGGTTTCTCAGTCTGTTTCCTAGTGCCGGTTTGAAGTTCCTGCAGTTTTCACTGTAAAACCGAGTTGGAGCTAGTACCTCCCCATATATATGTATGGAGTGGAGTTTGCAACTGAAAAGAAACTTTGTGTTCCCAACAAGCTAGGTGAAGGACGGCTTTCACACACACTTATCTCTCAGAACTGAGCATGTGGAGAGACGTTCGTTCATCTAGCACAAAGGGAACGGGTTGCAGGAGAAACTTTTACTCTGGTTTCTCAGTCTGTTTCCTAGTGCCGGTTTGAAGTTCCTGCAGTTTTCACTGTAAAACCGAGTTGGAGCTAGTACCTCCCCATATATATGTATGGAGTGGAGTTTGCAACTGAAAAGAAACTTTGTGTTCCCAACAAGCTAGGTGAAGGACGGCTTTCACACACACTTATCTCTCAGAACTGAGCATGTGGAGAGACGTTCGTTCATCTAGCACAAAGGGAACGGGTTGCAGGAGAAACTTTTACTCTGGTTTCTCAGTCTGTTTCCTAGTGCCGGTTTGAAGTTCCTGCAGTTTTCACTGTAAAACCGAGTTGGAGCTAGTACCTCCCCATATATATGTATGGAGTGGAGTTTGCAACTGAAAAGAAACTTTGTGTTCCCAACAAGCTAGGTGAAGGACGGCTTTCACACACACTTATCTCTCAGAACTGAGCATGTGGAGAGACGTTCGTTCATCTAGCACAAAGGGAACGGGTTGCAGGAGAAACTTTTACTCTGGTTTCTCAGTCTGTTTCCTAGTGCCGGTTTGAAGTTCCTGCAGTTTTCACTGTAAAACCGAGTTGGAGCTAGTACCTCCCCATATATATGTATGGAGTGGAGTTTGCAACTGAAAAGAAACTTTGTGTTCCCAACAAGCTAGGTGAAGGACGGCTTTCACACACACTTATCTCTCAGAACTGAGCATGTGGAGAGACGTTCGTTCATCTAGCACAAAGGGAACGGGTTGCAGGAGAAACTTTTACTCTGGTTTCTCAGTCTGTTTCCTAGTGCCGGTTTGAAGTTCCTGCAGTTTTCACTGTAAAACCGAGTTGGAGCTAGTACCTCCCCATATATATGTATGGAGTGGAGTTTGCAACTGAAAAGAAACTTTGTGTTCCCAACAAGCTAGGTGAAGGACGGCTTTCACACACACTTATCTCTCAGAACTGAGCATGTGGAGAGACGTTCGTTCATCTAGCACAAAGGGAACGGGTTGCAGGAGAAACTTTTACTCTGGTTTCTCAGTCTGTTTCCTAGTGCCGGTTTGAAGTTCCTGCAGTTTTCACTGTAAAACCGAGTTGGAGCTAGTACCTCCCCATATATATGTATGGAGTGGAGTTTGCAACTGAAAAGAAACTTTGTGTTCCCAACAAGCTAGGTGAAGGACGGCTTTCACACACACTTATCTCTCAGAACTGAGCATGTGGAGAGACGTTCGTTCATCTAGCACAAAGGGAACGGGTTGCAGGAGAAACTTTTACTCTGGTTTCTCAGTCTGTTTCCTAGTGCCGGTTTGAAGTTCCTGCAGTTTTCACTGTAAAACCGAGTTGGAGCTAGTACCTCCCCATATATATGTATGGAGTGGAGTTTGCAACTGAAAAGAAACTTTGTGTTCCCAACAAGCTAGGTGAAGGACGGCTTTCACACACACTTATCTCTCAGAACTGAGCATGTGGAGAGACGTTCGTTCATCTAGCACAAAGGGAACGGGTTGCAGGAGAAACTTTTACTCTGGTTTCTCAGTCTGTTTCCTAGTGCCGGTTTGAAGTTCCTGCAGTTTTCACTGTAAAACCGAGTTGGAGCTAGTACCTCCCCATATATATGTATGGAGTGGAGTTTGCAACTGAAAAGAAACTTTGTGTTCCCAACAAGCTAGGTGAAGGACGGCTTTCACACACACTTATCTCTCAGAACTGAGCATGTGGAGAGACGTTCGTTCATCTAGCACAAAGGGAACGGGTTGCAGGAGAAACTTTTACTCTGGTTTCTCAGTCTGTTTCCTAGTGCCGGTTTGAAGTTCCTGCAGTTTTCACTGTAAAACCGAGTTGGAGCTAGTACCTCCCCATATATATGTATGGAGTGGAGTTTGCAACTGAAAAGAAACTTTGTGTTCCCAACAAGCTAGGTGAAGGACGGCTTTCACACACACTTATCTCTCAGAACTGAGCATGTGGAGAGACGTTCGTTCATCTAGCACAAAGGGAACGGGTTGCAGGAGAAACTTTTACTCTGGTTTCTCAGTCTGTTTCCTAGTGCCGGTTTGAAGTTCCTGCAGTTTTCACTGTAAAACCGAGTTGGAGCTAGTACCTCCCCATATATATGTATGGAGTGGAGTTTGCAACTGAAAAGAAACTTTGTGTTCCCAACAAGCTAGGTGAAGGACGGCTTTCACACACACTTATCTCTCAGAACTGAGCATGTGGAGAGACGTTCGTTCATCTAGCACAAAGGGAACGGGTTGCAGGAGAAACTTTTACTCTGGTTTCTCAGTCTGTTTCCTAGTGCCGGTTTGAAGTTCCTGCAGTTTTCACTGTAAAACCGAGTTGGAGCTAGTACCTCCCCATATATATGTATGGAGTGGAGTTTGCAACTGAAAAGAAACTTTGTGTTCCCAACAAGCTAGGTGAAGGACGGCTTTCACACACACTTATCTCTCAGAACTGAGCATGTGGAGAGACGTTCGTTCATCTAGCACAAAGGGAACGGGTTGCAGGAGAAACTTTTACTCTGGTTTCTCAGTCTGTTTCCTAGTGCCGGTTTGAAGTTCCTGCAGTTTTCACTGTAAAACCGAGTTGGAGCTAGTACCTCCCCATATATATGTATGGAGTGGAGTTTGCAACTGAAAAGAAACTTTGTGTTCCCAACAAGCTAGGTGAAGGACGGCTTTCACACACACTTATCTCTCAGAACTGAGCATGTGGAGAGACGTTCGTTCATCTAGCACAAAGGGAACGGGTTGCAGGAGAAACTTTTACTCTGGTTTCTCAGTCTGTTTCCTAGTGCCGGTTTGAAGTTCCTGCAGTTTTCACTGTAAAACCGAGTTGGAGCTAGTACCTCCCCATATATATGTATGGAGTGGAGTTTGCAACTGAAAAGAAACTTTGTGTTCCCAACAAGCTAGGTGAAGGACGGCTTTCACACACACTTATCTCTCAGAACTGAGCATGTGGAGAGACGTTCGTTCATCTAGCACAAAGGGAACGGGTTGCAGGAGAAACTTTTACTCTGGTTTCTCAGTCTGTTTCCTAGTGCCGGTTTGAAGTTCCTGCAGTTTTCACTGTAAAACCGAGTTGGAGCTAGTACCTCCCCATATATATGTATGGAGTGGAGTTTGCAACTGAAAAGAAACTTTGTGTTCCCAACAAGCTAGGTGAAGGACGGCTTTCACACACACTTATCTCTCAGAACTGAGCATGTGGAGAGACGTTCGTTCATCTAGCACAAAGGGAACGGGTTGCAGGAGAAACTTTTACTCTGGTTTCTCAGTCTGTTTCCTAGTGCCGGTTTGAAGTTCCTGCAGTTTTCACTGTAAAACCGAGTTGGAGCTAGTACCTCCCCATATATATGTATGGAGTGGAGTTTGCAACTGAAAAGAAACTTTGTGTTCCCAACAAGCTAGGTGAAGGACGGCTTTCACACACACTTATCTCTCAGAACTGAGCATGTGGAGAGACGTTCGTTCATCTAGCACAAAGGGAACGGGTTGCAGGAGAAACTTTTACTCTGGTTTCTCAGTCTGTTTCCTAGTGCCGGTTTGAAGTTCCTGCAGTTTTCACTGTAAAACCGAGTTGGAGCTAGTACCTCCCCATATATATGTATGGAGTGGAGTTTGCAACTGAAAAGAAACTTTGTGTTCCCAACAAGCTAGGTGAAGGACGGCTTTCACACACACTTATCTCTCAGAACTGAGCATGTGGAGAGACGTTCGTTCATCTAGCACAAAGGGAACGGGTTGCAGGAGAAACTTTTACTCTGGTTTCTCAGTCTGTTTCCTAGTGCCGGTTTGAAGTTCCTGCAGTTTTCACTGTAAAACCGAGTTGGAGCTAGTACCTCCCCATATATATGTATGGAGTGGAGTTTGCAACTGAAAAGAAACTTTGTGTTCCCAACAAGCTAGGTGAAGGACGGCTTTCACACACACTTATCTCTCAGAACTGAGCATGTGGAGAGACGTTCGTTCATCTAGCACAAAGGGAACGGGTTGCAGGAGAAACTTTTACTCTGGTTTCTCAGTCTGTTTCCTAGTGCCGGTTTGAAGTTCCTGCAGTTTTCACTGTAAAACCGAGTTGGAGCTAGTACCTCCCCATATATATGTATGGAGTGGAGTTTGCAACTGAAAAGAAACTTTGTGTTCCCAACAAGCTAGGTGAAGGACGGCTTTCACACACACTTATCTCTCAGAACTGAGCATGTGGAGAGACGTTCGTTCATCTAGCACAAAGGGAACGGGTTGCAGGAGAAACTTTTACTCTGGTTTCTCAGTCTGTTTCCTAGTGCCGGTTTGAAGTTCCTGCAGTTTTCACTGTAAAACCGAGTTGGAGCTAGTACCTCCCCATATATATGTATGGAGTGGAGTTTGCAACTGAAAAGAAACTTTGTGTTCCCAACAAGCTAGGTGAAGGACGGCTTTCACACACACTTATCTCTCAGAACTGAGCATGTGGAGAGACGTTCGTTCATCTAGCACAAAGGGAACGGGTTGCAGGAGAAACTTTTACTCTGGTTTCTCAGTCTGTTTCCTAGTGCCGGTTTGAAGTTCCTGCAGTTTTCACTGTAAAACCGAGTTGGAGCTAGTACCTCCCCATATATATGTATGGAGTGGAGTTTGCAACTGAAAAGAAACTTTGTGTTCCCAACAAGCTAGGTGAAGGACGGCTTTCACACACACTTATCTCTCAGAACTGAGCATGTGGAGAGACGTTCGTTCATCTAGCACAAAGGGAACGGGTTGCAGGAGAAACTTTTACTCTGGTTTCTCAGTCTGTTTCCTAGTGCCGGTTTGAAGTTCCTGCAGTTTTCACTGTAAAACCGAGTTGGAGCTAGTACCTCCCCATATATATGTATGGAGTGGAGTTTGCAACTGAAAAGAAACTTTGTGTTCCCAACAAGCTAGGTGAAGGACGGCTTTCACACACACTTATCTCTCAGAACTGAGCATGTGGAGAGACGTTCGTTCATCTAGCACAAAGGGAACGGGTTGCAGGAGAAACTTTTACTCTGGTTTCTCAGTCTGTTTCCTAGTGCCGGTTTGAAGTTCCTGCAGTTTTCACTGTAAAACCGAGTTGGAGCTAGTACCTCCCCATATATATGTATGGAGTGGAGTTTGCAACTGAAAAGAAACTTTGTGTTCCCAACAAGCTAGGTGAAGGACGGCTTTCACACACACTTATCTCTCAGAACTGAGCATGTGGAGAGACGTTCGTTCATCTAGCACAAAGGGAACGGGTTGCAGGAGAAACTTTTACTCTGGTTTCTCAGTCTGTTTCCTAGTGCCGGTTTGAAGTTCCTGCAGTTTTCACTGTAAAACCGAGTTGGAGCTAGTACCTCCCCATATATATGTATGGAGTGGAGTTTGCAACTGAAAAGAAACTTTGTGTTCCCAACAAGCTAGGTGAAGGACGGCTTTCACACACACTTATCTCTCAGAACTGAGCATGTGGAGAGACGTTCGTTCATCTAGCACAAAGGGAACGGGTTGCAGGAGAAACTTTTACTCTGGTTTCTCAGTCTGTTTCCTAGTGCCGGTTTGAAGTTCCTGCAGTTTTCACTGTAAAACCGAGTTGGAGCTAGTACCTCCCCATATATATGTATGGAGTGGAGTTTGCAACTGAAAAGAAACTTTGTGTTCCCAACAAGCTAGGTGAAGGACGGCTTTCACACACACTTATCTCTCAGAACTGAGCATGTGGAGAGACGTTCGTTCATCTAGCACAAAGGGAACGGGTTGCAGGAGAAACTTTTACTCTGGTTTCTCAGTCTGTTTCCTAGTGCCGGTTTGAAGTTCCTGCAGTTTTCACTGTAAAACCGAGTTGGAGCTAGTACCTCCCCATATATATGTATGGAGTGGAGTTTGCAACTGAAAAGAAACTTTGTGTTCCCAACAAGCTAGGTGAAGGACGGCTTTCACACACACTTATCTCTCAGAACTGAGCATGTGGAGAGACGTTCGTTCATCTAGCACAAAGGGAACGGGTTGCAGGAGAAACTTTTACTCTGGTTTCTCAGTCTGTTTCCTAGTGCCGGTTTGAAGTTCCTGCAGTTTTCACTGTAAAACCGAGTTGGAGCTAGTACCTCCCCATATATATGTATGGAGTGGAGTTTGCAACTGAAAAGAAACTTTGTGTTCCCAACAAGCTAGGTGAAGGACGGCTTTCACACACACTTATCTCTCAGAACTGAGCATGTGGAGAGACGTTCGTTCATCTAGCACAAAGGGAACGGGTTGCAGGAGAAACTTTTACTCTGGTTTCTCAGTCTGTTTCCTAGTGCCGGTTTGAAGTTCCTGCAGTTTTCACTGTAAAACCGAGTTGGAGCTAGTACCTCCCCATATATATGTATGGAGTGGAGTTTGCAACTGAAAAGAAACTTTGTGTTCCCAACAAGCTAGGTGAAGGACGGCTTTCACACACACTTATCTCTCAGAACTGAGCATGTGGAGAGACGTTCGTTCATCTAGCACAAAGGGAACGGGTTGCAGGAGAAACTTTTACTCTGGTTTCTCAGTCTGTTTCCTAGTGCCGGTTTGAAGTTCCTGCAGTTTTCACTGTAAAACCGAGTTGGAGCTAGTACCTCCCCATATATATGTATGGAGTGGAGTTTGCAACTGAAAAGAAACTTTGTGTTCCCAACAAGCTAGGTGAAGGACGGCTTTCACACACACTTATCTCTCAGAACTGAGCATGTGGAGAGACGTTCGTTCATCTAGCACAAAGGGAACGGGTTGCAGGAGAAACTTTTACTCTGGTTTCTCAGTCTGTTTCCTAGTGCCGGTTTGAAGTTCCTGCAGTTTTCACTGTAAAACCGAGTTGGAGCTAGTACCTCCCCATATATATGTATGGAGTGGAGTTTGCAACTGAAAAGAAACTTTGTGTTCCCAACAAGCTAGGTGAAGGACGGCTTTCACACACACTTATCTCTCAGAACTGAGCATGTGGAGAGACGTTCGTTCATCTAGCACAAAGGGAACGGGTTGCAGGAGAAACTTTTACTCTGGTTTCTCAGTCTGTTTCCTAGTGCCGGTTTGAAGTTCCTGCAGTTTTCACTGTAAAACCGAGTTGGAGCTAGTACCTCCCCATATATATGTATGGAGTGGAGTTTGCAACTGAAAAGAAACTTTGTGTTCCCAACAAGCTAGGTGAAGGACGGCTTTCACACACACTTATCTCTCAGAACTGAGCATGTGGAGAGACGTTCGTTCATCTAGCACAAAGGGAACGGGTTGCAGGAGAAACTTTTACTCTGGTTTCTCAGTCTGTTTCCTAGTGCCGGTTTGAAGTTCCTGCAGTTTTCACTGTAAAACCGAGTTGGAGCTAGTACCTCCCCATATATATGTATGGAGTGGAGTTTGCAACTGAAAAGAAACTTTGTGTTCCCAACAAGCTAGGTGAAGGACGGCTTTCACACACACTTATCTCTCAGAACTGAGCATGTGGAGAGACGTTCGTTCATCTAGCACAAAGGGAACGGGTTGCAGGAGAAACTTTTACTCTGGTTTCTCAGTCTGTTTCCTAGTGCCGGTTTGAAGTTCCTGCAGTTTTCACTGTAAAACCGAGTTGGAGCTAGTACCTCCCCATATATATGTATGGAGTGGAGTTTGCAACTGAAAAGAAACTTTGTGTTCCCAACAAGCTAGGTGAAGGACGGCTTTCACACACACTTATCTCTCAGAACTGAGCATGTGGAGAGACGTTCGTTCATCTAGCACAAAGGGAACGGGTTGCAGGAGAAACTTTTACTCTGGTTTCTCAGTCTGTTTCCTAGTGCCGGTTTGAAGTTCCTGCAGTTTTCACTGTAAAACCGAGTTGGAGCTAGTACCTCCCCATATATATGTATGGAGTGGAGTTTGCAACTGAAAAGAAACTTTGTGTTCCCAACAAGCTAGGTGAAGGACGGCTTTCACACACACTTATCTCTCAGAACTGAGCATGTGGAGAGACGTTCGTTCATCTAGCACAAAGGGAACGGGTTGCAGGAGAAACTTTTACTCTGGTTTCTCAGTCTGTTTCCTAGTGCCGGTTTGAAGTTCCTGCAGTTTTCACTGTAAAACCGAGTTGGAGCTAGTACCTCCCCATATATATGTATGGAGTGGAGTTTGCAACTGAAAAGAAACTTTGTGTTCCCAACAAGCTAGGTGAAGGACGGCTTTCACACACACTTATCTCTCAGAACTGAGCATGTGGAGAGACGTTCGTTCATCTAGCACAAAGGGAACGGGTTGCAGGAGAAACTTTTACTCTGGTTTCTCAGTCTGTTTCCTAGTGCCGGTTTGAAGTTCCTGCAGTTTTCACTGTAAAACCGAGTTGGAGCTAGTACCTCCCCATATATATGTATGGAGTGGAGTTTGCAACTGAAAAGAAACTTTGTGTTCCCAACAAGCTAGGTGAAGGACGGCTTTCACACACACTTATCTCTCAGAACTGAGCATGTGGAGAGACGTTCGTTCATCTAGCACAAAGGGAACGGGTTGCAGGAGAAACTTTTACTCTGGTTTCTCAGTCTGTTTCCTAGTGCCGGTTTGAAGTTCCTGCAGTTTTCACTGTAAAACCGAGTTGGAGCTAGTACCTCCCCATATATATGTATGGAGTGGAGTTTGCAACTGAAAAGAAACTTTGTGTTCCCAACAAGCTAGGTGAAGGACGGCTTTCACACACACTTATCTCTCAGAACTGAGCATGTGGAGAGACGTTCGTTCATCTAGCACAAAGGGAACGGGTTGCAGGAGAAACTTTTACTCTGGTTTCTCAGTCTGTTTCCTAGTGCCGGTTTGAAGTTCCTGCAGTTTTCACTGTAAAACCGAGTTGGAGCTAGTACCTCCCCATATATATGTATGGAGTGGAGTTTGCAACTGAAAAGAAACTTTGTGTTCCCAACAAGCTAGGTGAAGGACGGCTTTCACACACACTTATCTCTCAGAACTGAGCATGTGGAGAGACGTTCGTTCATCTAGCACAAAGGGAACGGGTTGCAGGAGAAACTTTTACTCTGGTTTCTCAGTCTGTTTCCTAGTGCCGGTTTGAAGTTCCTGCAGTTTTCACTGTAAAACCGAGTTGGAGCTAGTACCTCCCCATATATATGTATGGAGTGGAGTTTGCAACTGAAAAGAAACTTTGTGTTCCCAACAAGCTAGGTGAAGGACGGCTTTCACACACACTTATCTCTCAGAACTGAGCATGTGGAGAGACGTTCGTTCATCTAGCACAAAGGGAACGGGTTGCAGGAGAAACTTTTACTCTGGTTTCTCAGTCTGTTTCCTAGTGCCGGTTTGAAGTTCCTGCAGTTTTCACTGTAAAACCGAGTTGGAGCTAGTACCTCCCCATATATATGTATGGAGTGGAGTTTGCAACTGAAAAGAAACTTTGTGTTCCCAACAAGCTAGGTGAAGGACGGCTTTCACACACACTTATCTCTCAGAACTGAGCATGTGGAGAGACGTTCGTTCATCTAGCACAAAGGGAACGGGTTGCAGGAGAAACTTTTACTCTGGTTTCTCAGTCTGTTTCCTAGTGCCGGTTTGAAGTTCCTGCAGTTTTCACTGTAAAACCGAGTTGGAGCTAGTACCTCCCCATATATATGTATGGAGTGGAGTTTGCAACTGAAAAGAAACTTTGTGTTCCCAACAAGCTAGGTGAAGGACGGCTTTCACACACACTTATCTCTCAGAACTGAGCATGTGGAGAGACGTTCGTTCATCTAGCACAAAGGGAACGGGTTGCAGGAGAAACTTTTACTCTGGTTTCTCAGTCTGTTTCCTAGTGCCGGTTTGAAGTTCCTGCAGTTTTCACTGTAAAACCGAGTTGGAGCTAGTACCTCCCCATATATATGTATGGAGTGGAGTTTGCAACTGAAAAGAAACTTTGTGTTCCCAACAAGCTAGGTGAAGGACGGCTTTCACACACACTTATCTCTCAGAACTGAGCATGTGGAGAGACGTTCGTTCATCTAGCACAAAGGGAACGGGTTGCAGGAGAAACTTTTACTCTGGTTTCTCAGTCTGTTTCCTAGTGCCGGTTTGAAGTTCCTGCAGTTTTCACTGTAAAACCGAGTTGGAGCTAGTACCTCCCCATATATATGTATGGAGTGGAGTTTGCAACTGAAAAGAAACTTTGTGTTCCCAACAAGCTAGGTGAAGGACGGCTTTCACACACACTTATCTCTCAGAACTGAGCATGTGGAGAGACGTTCGTTCATCTAGCACAAAGGGAACGGGTTGCAGGAGAAACTTTTACTCTGGTTTCTCAGTCTGTTTCCTAGTGCCGGTTTGAAGTTCCTGCAGTTTTCACTGTAAAACCGAGTTGGAGCTAGTACCTCCCCATATATATGTATGGAGTGGAGTTTGCAACTGAAAAGAAACTTTGTGTTCCCAACAAGCTAGGTGAAGGACGGCTTTCACACACACTTATCTCTCAGAACTGAGCATGTGGAGAGACGTTCGTTCATCTAGCACAAAGGGAACGGGTTGCAGGAGAAACTTTTACTCTGGTTTCTCAGTCTGTTTCCTAGTGCCGGTTTGAAGTTCCTGCAGTTTTCACTGTAAAACCGAGTTGGAGCTAGTACCTCCCCATATATATGTATGGAGTGGAGTTTGCAACTGAAAAGAAACTTTGTGTTCCCAACAAGCTAGGTGAAGGACGGCTTTCACACACACTTATCTCTCAGAACTGAGCATGTGGAGAGACGTTCGTTCATCTAGCACAAAGGGAACGGGTTGCAGGAGAAACTTTTACTCTGGTTTCTCAGTCTGTTTCCTAGTGCCGGTTTGAAGTTCCTGCAGTTTTCACTGTAAAACCGAGTTGGAGCTAGTACCTCCCCATATATATGTATGGAGTGGAGTTTGCAACTGAAAAGAAACTTTGTGTTCCCAACAAGCTAGGTGAAGGACGGCTTTCACACACACTTATCTCTCAGAACTGAGCATGTGGAGAGACGTTCGTTCATCTAGCACAAAGGGAACGGGTTGCAGGAGAAACTTTTACTCTGGTTTCTCAGTCTGTTTCCTAGTGCCGGTTTGAAGTTCCTGCAGTTTTCACTGTAAAACCGAGTTGGAGCTAGTACCTCCCCATATATATGTATGGAGTGGAGTTTGCAACTGAAAAGAAACTTTGTGTTCCCAACAAGCTAGGTGAAGGACGGCTTTCACACACACTTATCTCTCAGAACTGAGCATGTGGAGAGACGTTCGTTCATCTAGCACAAAGGGAACGGGTTGCAGGAGAAACTTTTACTCTGGTTTCTCAGTCTGTTTCCTAGTGCCGGTTTGAAGTTCCTGCAGTTTTCACTGTAAAACCGAGTTGGAGCTAGTACCTCCCCATATATATGTATGGAGTGGAGTTTGCAACTGAAAAGAAACTTTGTGTTCCCAACAAGCTAGGTGAAGGACGGCTTTCACACACACTTATCTCTCAGAACTGAGCATGTGGAGAGACGTTCGTTCATCTAGCACAAAGGGAACGGGTTGCAGGAGAAACTTTTACTCTGGTTTCTCAGTCTGTTTCCTAGTGCCGGTTTGAAGTTCCTGCAGTTTTCACTGTAAAACCGAGTTGGAGCTAGTACCTCCCCATATATATGTATGGAGTGGAGTTTGCAACTGAAAAGAAACTTTGTGTTCCCAACAAGCTAGGTGAAGGACGGCTTTCACACACACTTATCTCTCAGAACTGAGCATGTGGAGAGACGTTCGTTCATCTAGCACAAAGGGAACGGGTTGCAGGAGAAACTTTTACTCTGGTTTCTCAGTCTGTTTCCTAGTGCCGGTTTGAAGTTCCTGCAGTTTTCACTGTAAAACCGAGTTGGAGCTAGTACCTCCCCATATATATGTATGGAGTGGAGTTTGCAACTGAAAAGAAACTTTGTGTTCCCAACAAGCTAGGTGAAGGACGGCTTTCACACACACTTATCTCTCAGAACTGAGCATGTGGAGAGACGTTCGTTCATCTAGCACAAAGGGAACGGGTTGCAGGAGAAACTTTTACTCTGGTTTCTCAGTCTGTTTCCTAGTGCCGGTTTGAAGTTCCTGCAGTTTTCACTGTAAAACCGAGTTGGAGCTAGTACCTCCCCATATATATGTATGGAGTGGAGTTTGCAACTGAAAAGAAACTTTGTGTTCCCAACAAGCTAGGTGAAGGACGGCTTTCACACACACTTATCTCTCAGAACTGAGCATGTGGAGAGACGTTCGTTCATCTAGCACAAAGGGAACGGGTTGCAGGAGAAACTTTTACTCTGGTTTCTCAGTCTGTTTCCTAGTGCCGGTTTGAAGTTCCTGCAGTTTTCACTGTAAAACCGAGTTGGAGCTAGTACCTCCCCATATATATGTATGGAGTGGAGTTTGCAACTGAAAAGAAACTTTGTGTTCCCAACAAGCTAGGTGAAGGACGGCTTTCACACACACTTATCTCTCAGAACTGAGCATGTGGAGAGACGTTCGTTCATCTAGCACAAAGGGAACGGGTTGCAGGAGAAACTTTTACTCTGGTTTCTCAGTCTGTTTCCTAGTGCCGGTTTGAAGTTCCTGCAGTTTTCACTGTAAAACCGAGTTGGAGCTAGTACCTCCCCATATATATGTATGGAGTGGAGTTTGCAACTGAAAAGAAACTTTGTGTTCCCAACAAGCTAGGTGAAGGACGGCTTTCACACACACTTATCTCTCAGAACTGAGCATGTGGAGAGACGTTCGTTCATCTAGCACCAAGGGAACGGGTTGCAGGAGAAACTTTTACTCTGGTTTCTCAGTCTGTTTCCTAGTGCCGGTTTGAAGTTCCTGCAGTTTTCACTGTAAAACCGAGTTGGAGCTAGTACCTCCCCATATATATGTATGGAGTGGAGTTTGCAACTGAAAAGAAACTTTGTGTTCCCAACAAGCTAGGTGAAGGACGGCTTTCACACACACTTATCTCTCAGAACTGAGCATGTGGAGAGACGTTCGTTCATCTAGCACAAAGGGAACGGGTTGCAGGAGAAACTTTTACTCTGGTTTCTCAGTCTGTTTCCTAGTGCCGGTTTGAAGTTCCTGCAGTTTTCACTGTAAAACCGAGTTGGAGCTAGTACCTCCCCATATATATGTATGGAGTGGAGTTTGCAACTGAAAAGAAACTTTGTGTTCCCAACAAGCTAGGTGAAGGACGGCTTTCACACACACTTATCTCTCAGAACTGAGCATGTGGAGAGACGTTCGTTCATCTAGCACAAGGGAACGGGTTGCAGGAGAAACTTTTACTCTGGTTTCTCAGTCTGTTTCCTAGTGCCGGTTTGAAGTTCCTGCAGTTTTCACTGTAAAACCGAGTTGGAGCTAGTACCTCCCCATATATATGTATGGAGTGGAGTTTGCAACTGAAAAGAAACTTTGTGTTCCCAACAAGCTAGGTGAAGGACGGCTTTCACACACACTTATCTCTCAGAACTGAGCATGTGGAGAGACGTTCGTTCATCTAGCACAAAGGGAACGGGTTGCAGGAGAAACTTTTACTCTGGTTTCTCAGTCTGTTTCCTAGTGCCGGTTTGAAGTTCCTGCAGTTTTCACTGTAAAACCGAGTTGGAGCTAGTACCTCCCCATATATATGTATGGAGTGGAGTTTGCAACTGAAAAGAAACTTTGTGTTCCCAACAAGCTAGGTGAAGGACGGCTTTCACACACACTTATCTCTCAGAACTGAGCATGTGGAGAGACGTTCGTTCATCTAGCACAAAGGGAACGGGTTGCAGGAGAAACTTTTACTCTGGTTTCTCAGTCTGTTTCCTAGTGCCGGTTTGAAGTTCCTGCAGTTTTCACTGTAAAACCGAGTTGGAGCTAGTACCTCCCCATATATATGTATGGAGTGGAGTTTGCAACTGAAAAGAAACTTTGTGTTCCCAACAAGCTAGGTGAAGGACGGCTTTCACACACACTTATCTCTCAGAACTGAGCATGTGGAGAGACGTTCGTTCATCTAGCACAAAGGGAACGGGTTGCAGGAGAAACTTTTACTCTGGTTTCTCAGTCTGTTTCCTAGTGCCGGTTTGAAGTTCCTGCAGTTTTCACTGTAAAACCGAGTTGGAGCTAGTACCTCCCCATATATATGTATGGAGTGGAGTTTGCAACTGAAAAGAAACTTTGTGTTCCCAACAAGCTAGGTGAAGGACGGCTTTCACACACACTTATCTCTCAGAACTGAGCATGTGGAGAGACGTTCGTTCATCTAGCACAAAGGGAACGGGTTGCAGGAGAAACTTTTACTCTGGTTTCTCAGTCTGTTTCCTAGTGCCGGTTTGAAGTTCCTGCAGTTTTCACTGTAAAACCGAGTTGGAGCTAGTACCTCCCCATATATATGTATGGAGTGGAGTTTGCAACTGAAAAGAAACTTTGTGTTCCCAACAAGCTAGGTGAAGGACGGCTTTCACACACACTTATCTCTCAGAACTGAGCATGTGGAGAGACGTTCGTTCATCTAGCACAAAGGGAACGGGTTGCAGGAGAAACTTTTACTCTGGTTTCTCAGTCTGTTTCCTAGTGCCGGTTTGAAGTTCCTGCAGTTTTCACTGTAAAACCGAGTTGGAGCTAGTACCTCCCCATATATATGTATGGAGTGGAGTTTGCAACTGAAAAGAAACTTTGTGTTCCCAACAAGCTAGGTGAAGGACGGCTTTCACACACACTTATCTCTCAGAACTGAGCATGTGGAGAGACGTTCGTTCATCTAGCACCAAGGGAACGGGTTGCAGGAGAAACTTTTACTCTGGTTTCTCAGTCTGTTTCCTAGTGCCGGTTTGAAGTTCCTGCAGTTTTCACTGTAAAACCGAGTTGGAGCTAGTACCTCCCCATATATATGTATGGAGTGGAGTTTGCAACTGAAAAGAAACTTTGTGTTCCCAACAAGCTAGGTGAAGGACGGCTTTCACACACACTTATCTCTCAGAACTGAGCATGTGGAGAGACGTTCGTTCATCTAGCACAAAGGGAACGGGTTGCAGGAGAAACTTTTACTCTGGTTTCTCAGTCTGTTTCCTAGTGCCGGTTTGAAGTTCCTGCAGTTTTCACTGTAAAACCGAGTTGGAGCTAGTACCTCCCCATATATATGTATGGAGTGGAGTTTGCAACTGAAAAGAAACTTTGTGTTCCCAACAAGCTAGGTGAAGGACGGCTTTCACACACACTTATCTCTCAGAACTGAGCATGTGGAGAGACGTTCGTTCATCTAGCACAAAGGGAACGGGTTGCAGGAGAAACTTTTACTCTGGTTTCTCAGTCTGTTTCCTAGTGCCGGTTTGAAGTTCCTGCAGTTTTCACTGTAAAACCGAGTTGGAGCTAGTACCTCCCCATATATATGTATGGAGTGGAGTTTGCAACTGAAAAGAAACTTTGTGTTCCCAACAAGCTAGGTGAAGGACGGCTTTCACACACACTTATCTCTCAGAACTGAGCATGTGGAGAGACGTTCGTTCATCTAGCACAAAGGGAACGGGTTGCAGGAGAAACTTTTACTCTGGTTTCTCAGTCTGTTTCCTAGTGCCGGTTTGAAGTTCCTGCAGTTTTCACTGTAAAACCGAGTTGGAGCTAGTACCTCCCCATATATATGTATGGAGTGGAGTTTGCAACTGAAAAGAAACTTTGTGTTCCCAACAAGCTAGGTGAAGGACGGCTTTCACACACACTTATCTCTCAGAACTGAGCATGTGGAGAGACGTTCGTTCATCTAGCACAAAGGGAACGGGTTGCAGGAGAAACTTTTACTCTGGTTTCTCAGTCTGTTTCCTAGTGCCGGTTTGAAGTTCCTGCAGTTTTCACTGTAAAACCGAGTTGGAGCTAGTACCTCCCCATATATATGTATGGAGTGGAGTTTGCAACTGAAAAGAAACTTTGTGTTCCCAACAAGCTAGGTGAAGGACGGCTTTCACACACACTTATCTCTCAGAACTGAGCATGTGGAGAGACGTTCGTTCATCTAGCACAAAGGGAACGGGTTGCAGGAGAAACTTTTACTCTGGTTTCTCAGTCTGTTTCCTAGTGCCGGTTTGAAGTTCCTGCAGTTTTCACTGTAAAACCGAGTTGGAGCTAGTACCTCCCCATATATATGTATGGAGTGGAGTTTGCAACTGAAAAGAAACTTTGTGTTCCCAACAAGCTAGGTGAAGGACGGCTTTCACACACACTTATCTCTCAGAACTGAGCATGTGGAGAGACGTTCGTTCATCTAGCACAAAGGGAACGGGTTGCAGGAGAAACTTTTACTCTGGTTTCTCAGTCTGTTTCCTAGTGCCGGTTTGAAGTTCCTGCAGTTTTCACTGTAAAACCGAGTTGGAGCTAGTACCTCCCCATATATATGTATGGAGTGGAGTTTGCAACTGAAAAGAAACTTTGTGTTCCCAACAAGCTAGGTGAAGGACGGCTTTCACACACACTTATCTCTCAGAACTGAGCATGTGGAGAGACGTTCGTTCATCTAGCACAAAGGGAACGGGTTGCAGGAGAAACTTTTACTCTGGTTTCTCAGTCTGTTTCCTAGTGCCGGTTTGAAGTTCCTGCAGTTTTCACTGTAAAACCGAGTTGGAGCTAGTACCTCCCCATATATATGTATGGAGTGGAGTTTGCAACTGAAAAGAAACTTTGTGTTCCCAACAAGCTAGGTGAAGGACGGCTTTCACACACACTTATCTCTCAGAACTGAGCATGTGGAGAGACGTTCGTTCATCTAGCACAAAGGGAACGGGTTGCAGGAGAAACTTTTACTCTGGTTTCTCAGTCTGTTTCCTAGTGCCGGTTTGAAGTTCCTGCAGTTTTCACTGTAAAACCGAGTTGGAGCTAGTACCTCCCCATATATATGTATGGAGTGGAGTTTGCAACTGAAAAGAAACTTTGTGTTCCCAACAAGCTAGGTGAAGGACGGCTTTCACACACACTTATCTCTCAGAACTGAGCATGTGGAGAGACGTTCGTTCATCTAGCACCAAGGGAACGGGTTGCAGGAGAAACTTTTACTCTGGTTTCTCAGTCTGTTTCCTAGTGCCGGTTTGAAGTTCCTGCAGTTTTCACTGTAAAACCGAGTTGGAGCTAGTACCTCCCCATATATATGTATGGAGTGGAGTTTGCAACTGAAAAGAAACTTTGTGTTCCCAACAAGCTAGGTGAAGGACGGCTTTCACACACACTTATCTCTCAGAACTGAGCATGTGGAGAGACGTTCGTTCATCTAGCACAAAGGGAACGGGTTGCAGGAGAAACTTTTACTCTGGTTTCTCAGTCTGTTTCCTAGTGCCGGTTTGAAGTTCCTGCAGTTTTCACTGTAAAACCGAGTTGGAGCTAGTACCTCCCCATATATATGTATGGAGTGGAGTTTGCAACTGAAAAGAAACTTTGTGTTCCCAACAAGCTAGGTGAAGGACGGCTTTCACACACACTTATCTCTCAGAACTGAGCATGTGGAGAGACGTTCGTTCATCTAGCACAAAGGGAACGGGTTGCAGGAGAAACTTTTACTCTGGTTTCTCAGTCTGTTTCCTAGTGCCGGTTTGAAGTTCCTGCAGTTTTCACTGTAAAACCGAGTTGGAGCTAGTACCTCCCCATATATATGTATGGAGTGGAGTTTGCAACTGAAAAGAAACTTTGTGTTCCCAACAAGCTAGGTGAAGGACGGCTTTCACACACACTTATCTCTCAGAACTGAGCATGTGGAGAGACGTTCGTTCATCTAGCACAAAGGGAACGGGTTGCAGGAGAAACTTTTACTCTGGTTTCTCAGTCTGTTTCCTAGTGCCGGTTTGAAGTTCCTGCAGTTTTCACTGTAAAACCGAGTTGGAGCTAGTACCTCCCCATATATATGTATGGAGTGGAGTTTGCAACTGAAAAGAAACTTTGTGTTCCCAACAAGCTAGGTGAAGGACGGCTTTCACACACACTTATCTCTCAGAACTGAGCATGTGGAGAGACGTTCGTTCATCTAGCACCAAGGGAACGGGTTGCAGGAGAAACTTTTACTCTGGTTTCTCAGTCTGTTTCCTAGTGCCGGTTTGAAGTTCCTGCAGTTTTCACTGTAAAACCGAGTTGGAGCTAGTACCTCCCCATATATATGTATGGAGTGGAGTTTGCAACTGAAAAGAAACTTTGTGTTCCCAACAAGCTAGGTGAAGGACGGCTTTCACACACACTTATCTCTCAGAACTGAGCATGTGGAGAGACGTTCGTTCATCTAGCACCAAGGGAACGGGTTGCAGGAGAAACTTTTACTCTGGTTTCTCAGTCTGTTTCCTAGTGCCGGTTTGAAGTTCCTGCAGTTTTCACTGTAAAACCGAGTTGGAGCTAGTACCTCCCCATATATATGTATGGAGTGGAGTTTGCAACTGAAAAGAAACTTTGTGTTCCCAACAAGCTAGGTGAAGGACGGCTTTCACACACACTTATCTCTCAGAACTGAGCATGTGGAGAGACGTTCGTTCATCTAGCACCAAGGGAACGGGTTGCAGGAGAAACTTTTACTCTGGTTTCTCAGTCTGTTTCCTAGTGCCGGTTTGAAGTTCCTGCAGTTTTCACTGTAAAACCGAGTTGGAGCTAGTACCTCCCCATATATATGTATGGAGTGGAGTTTGCAACTGAAAAGAAACTTTGTGTTCCCAACAAGCTAGGTGAAGGACGGCTTTCACACACACTTATCTCTCAGAACTGAGCATGTGGAGAGACGTTCGTTCATCTAGCACAAGGGAACGGGTTGCAGGAGAAACTTTTACTCTGGTTTCTCAGTCTGTTTCCTAGTGCCGGTTTGAAGTTCCTGCAGTTTTCACTGTAAAACCGAGTTGGAGCTAGTACCTCCCCATATATATGTATGGAGTGGAGTTTGCAACTGAAAAGAAACTTTGTGTTCCCAACAAGCTAGGTGAAGGACGGCTTTCACACACACTTATCTCTCAGAACTGAGCATGTGGAGAGACGTTCGTTCATCTAGCACAAGGGAACGGGTTGCAGGAGAAACTTTTACTCTGGTTTCTCAGTCTGTTTCCTAGTGCCGGTTTGAAGTTCCTGCAGTTTTCACTGTAAAACCGAGTTGGAGCTAGTACCTCCCCATATATATGTATGGAGTGGAGTTTGCAACTGAAAAGAAACTTTGTGTTCCCAACAAGCTAGGTGAAGGACGGCTTTCACACACACTTATCTCTCAGAACTGAGCATGTGGAGAGACGTTCGTTCATCTAGCACAAAGGGAACGGGTTGCAGGAGAAACTTTTACTCTGGTTTCTCAGTCTGTTTCCTAGTGCCGGTTTGAAGTTCCTGCAGTTTTCACTGTAAAACCGAGTTGGAGCTAGTACCTCCCCATATATATGTATGGAGTGGAGTTTGCAACTGAAAAGAAACTTTGTGTTCCCAACAAGCTAGGTGAAGGACGGCTTTCACACACACTTATCTCTCAGAACTGAGCATGTGGAGAGACGTTCGTTCATCTAGCACAAGGGAACGGGTTGCAGGAGAAACTTTTACTCTGGTTTCTCAGTCTGTTTCCTAGTGCCGGTTTGAAGTTCCTGCAGTTTTCACTGTAAAACCGAGTTGGAGCTAGTACCTCCCCATATATATGTATGGAGTGGAGTTTGCAACTGAAAAGAAACTTTGTGTTCCCAACAAGCTAGGTGAAGGACGGCTTTCACACACACTTATCTCTCAGAACTGAGCATGTGGAGAGACGTTCGTTCATCTAGCACAAAGGGAACGGGTTGCAGGAGAAACTTTTACTCTGGTTTCTCAGTCTGTTTCCTAGTGCCGGTTTGAAGTTCCTGCAGTTTTCACTGTAAAACCGAGTTGGAGCTAGTACCTCCCCATATATATGTATGGAGTGGAGTTTGCAACTGAAAAGAAACTTTGTGTTCCCAACAAGCTAGGTGAAGGACGGCTTTCACACACACTTATCTCTCAGAACTGAGCATGTGGAGAGACGTTCGTTCATCTAGCACAAAGGGAACGGGTTGCAGGAGAAACTTTTACTCTGGTTTCTCAGTCTGTTTCCTAGTGCCGGTTTGAAGTTCCTGCAGTTTTCACTGTAAAACCGAGTTGGAGCTAGTACCTCCCCATATATATGTATGGAGTGGAGTTTGCAACTGAAAAGAAACTTTGTGTTCCCAACAAGCTAGGTGAAGGACGGCTTTCACACACACTTATCTCTCAGAACTGAGCATGTGGAGAGACGTTCGTTCATCTAGCACAAAGGGAACGGGTTGCAGGAGAAACTTTTACTCTGGTTTCTCAGTCTGTTTCCTAGTGCCGGTTTGAAGTTCCTGCAGTTTTCACTGTAAAACCGAGTTGGAGCTAGTACCTCCCCATATATATGTATGGAGTGGAGTTTGCAACTGAAAAGAAACTTTGTGTTCCCAACAAGCTAGGTGAAGGACGGCTTTCACACACACTTATCTCTCAGAACTGAGCATGTGGAGAGACGTTCGTTCATCTAGCACAAAGGGAACGGGTTGCAGGAGAAACTTTTACTCTGGTTTCTCAGTCTGTTTCCTAGTGCCGGTTTGAAGTTCCTGCAGTTTTCACTGTAAAACCGAGTTGGAGCTAGTACCTCCCCATATATATGTATGGAGTGGAGTTTGCAACTGAAAAGAAACTTTGTGTTCCCAACAAGCTAGGTGAAGGACGGCTTTCACACACACTTATCTCTCAGAACTGAGCATGTGGAGAGACGTTCGTTCATCTAGCACAAAGGGAACGGGTTGCAGGAGAAACTTTTACTCTGGTTTCTCAGTCTGTTTCCTAGTGCCGGTTTGAAGTTCCTGCAGTTTTCACTGTAAAACCGAGTTGGAGCTAGTACCTCCCCATATATATGTATGGAGTGGAGTTTGCAACTGAAAAGAAACTTTGTGTTCCCAACAAGCTAGGTGAAGGACGGCTTTCACACACACTTATCTCTCAGAACTGAGCATGTGGAGAGACGTTCGTTCATCTAGCACCAAGGGAACGGGTTGCAGGAGAAACTTTTACTCTGGTTTCTCAGTCTGTTTCCTAGTGCCGGTTTGAAGTTCCTGCAGTTTTCACTGTAAAACCGAGTTGGAGCTAGTACCTCCCCATATATATGTATGGAGTGGAGTTTGCAACTGAAAAGAAACTTTGTGTTCCCAACAAGCTAGGTGAAGGACGGCTTTCACACACACTTATCTCTCAGAACTGAGCATGTGGAGAGACGTTCGTTCATCTAGCACCAAGGGAACGGGTTGCAGGAGAAACTTTTACTCTGGTTTCTCAGTCTGTTTCCTAGTGCCGGTTTGAAGTTCCTGCAGTTTTCACTGTAAAACCGAGTTGGAGCTAGTACCTCCCCATATATATGTATGGAGTGGAGTTTGCAACTGAAAAGAAACTTTGTGTTCCCAACAAGCTAGGTGAAGGACGGCTTTCACACACACTTATCTCTCAGAACTGAGCATGTGGAGAGACGTTCGTTCATCTAGCACCAAGGGAACGGGTTGCAGGAGAAACTTTTACTCTGGTTTCTCAGTCTGTTTCCTAGTGCCGGTTTGAAGTTCCTGCAGTTTTCACTGTAAAACCGAGTTGGAGCTAGTACCTCCCCATATATATGTATGGAGTGGAGTTTGCAACTGAAAAGAAACTTTGTGTTCCCAACAAGCTAGGTGAAGGACGGCTTTCACACACACTTATCTCTCAGAACTGAGCATGTGGAGAGACGTTCGTTCATCTAGCACAAAGGGAACGGGTTGCAGGAGAAACTTTTACTCTGGTTTCTCAGTCTGTTTCCTAGTGCCGGTTTGAAGTTCCTGCAGTTTTCACTGTAAAACCGAGTTGGAGCTAGTACCTCCCCATATATATGTATGGAGTGGAGTTTGCAACTGAAAAGAAACTTTGTGTTCCCAACAAGCTAGGTGAAGGACGGCTTTCACACACACTTATCTCTCAGAACTGAGCATGTGGAGAGACGTTCGTTCATCTAGCACAAAGGGAACGGGTTGCAGGAGAAACTTTTACTCTGGTTTCTCAGTCTGTTTCCTAGTGCCGGTTTGAAGTTCCTGCAGTTTTCACTGTAAAACCGAGTTGGAGCTAGTACCTCCCCATATATATGTATGGAGTGGAGTTTGCAACTGAAAAGAAACTTTGTGTTCCCAACAAGCTAGGTGAAGGACGGCTTTCACACACACTTATCTCTCAGAACTGAGCATGTGGAGAGACGTTCGTTCATCTAGCACAAAGGGAACGGGTTGCAGGAGAAACTTTTACTCTGGTTTCTCAGTCTGTTTCCTAGTGCCGGTTTGAAGTTCCTGCAGTTTTCACTGTAAAACCGAGTTGGAGCTAGTACCTCCCCATATATATGTATGGAGTGGAGTTTGCAACTGAAAAGAAACTTTGTGTTCCCAACAAGCTAGGTGAAGGACGGCTTTCACACACACTTATCTCTCAGAACTGAGCATGTGGAGAGACGTTCGTTCATCTAGCACAAAGGGAACGGGTTGCAGGAGAAACTTTTACTCTGGTTTCTCAGTCTGTTTCCTAGTGCCGGTTTGAAGTTCCTGCAGTTTTCACTGTAAAACCGAGTTGGAGCTAGTACCTCCCCATATATATGTATGGAGTGGAGTTTGCAACTGAAAAGAAACTTTGTGTTCCCAACAAGCTAGGTGAAGGACGGCTTTCACACACACTTATCTCTCAGAACTGAGCATGTGGAGAGACGTTCGTTCATCTAGCACAAAGGGAACGGGTTGCAGGAGAAACTTTTACTCTGGTTTCTCAGTCTGTTTCCTAGTGCCGGTTTGAAGTTCCTGCAGTTTTCACTGTAAAACCGAGTTGGAGCTAGTACCTCCCCATATATATGTATGGAGTGGAGTTTGCAACTGAAAAGAAACTTTGTGTTCCCAACAAGCTAGGTGAAGGACGGCTTTCACACACACTTATCTCTCAGAACTGAGCATGTGGAGAGACGTTCGTTCATCTAGCACAAAGGGAACGGGTTGCAGGAGAAACTTTTACTCTGGTTTCTCAGTCTGTTTCCTAGTGCCGGTTTGAAGTTCCTGCAGTTTTCACTGTAAAACCGAGTTGGAGCTAGTACCTCCCCATATATATGTATGGAGTGGAGTTTGCAACTGAAAAGAAACTTTGTGTTCCCAACAAGCTAGGTGAAGGACGGCTTTCACACACACTTATCTCTCAGAACTGAGCATGTGGAGAGACGTTCGTTCATCTAGCACAAAGGGAACGGGTTGCAGGAGAAACTTTTACTCTGGTTTCTCAGTCTGTTTCCTAGTGCCGGTTTGAAGTTCCTGCAGTTTTCACTGTAAAACCGAGTTGGAGCTAGTACCTCCCCATATATATGTATGGAGTGGAGTTTGCAACTGAAAAGAAACTTTGTGTTCCCAACAAGCTAGGTGAAGGACGGCTTTCACACACACTTATCTCTCAGAACTGAGCATGTGGAGAGACGTTCGTTCATCTAGCACAAAGGGAACGGGTTGCAGGAGAAACTTTTACTCTGGTTTCTCAGTCTGTTTCCTAGTGCCGGTTTGAAGTTCCTGCAGTTTTCACTGTAAAACCGAGTTGGAGCTAGTACCTCCCCATATATATGTATGGAGTGGAGTTTGCAACTGAAAAGAAACTTTGTGTTCCCAACAAGCTAGGTGAAGGACGGCTTTCACACACACTTATCTCTCAGAACTGAGCATGTGGAGAGACGTTCGTTCATCTAGCACAAAGGGAACGGGTTGCAGGAGAAACTTTTACTCTGGTTTCTCAGTCTGTTTCCTAGTGCCGGTTTGAAGTTCCTGCAGTTTTCACTGTAAAACCGAGTTGGAGCTAGTACCTCCCCATATATATGTATGGAGTGGAGTTTGCAACTGAAAAGAAACTTTGTGTTCCCAACAAGCTAGGTGAAGGACGGCTTTCACACACACTTATCTCTCAGAACTGAGCATGTGGAGAGACGTTCGTTCATCTAGCACAAAGGGAACGGGTTGCAGGAGAAACTTTTACTC
This sequence comes from Camelus ferus, assembly GCF_009834535.1. Classification (NCBI taxonomy): domain Eukaryota; kingdom Metazoa; phylum Chordata; class Mammalia; order Artiodactyla; family Camelidae; genus Camelus; species Camelus ferus. Next base: position 52,234 of record NW_022587777.1, read on the forward strand.
TGGTTTCTCAGTCTGTTTCCTAGTGCCGGTTTGAAGTTCCTGCAGTTTTCACTGTAAAACCGAGTTGGAGCTAGTACCTCCCCATATATATGTATGGAGTGGAGTTTGCAACTGAAAAGAAACTTTGTGTTCCCAACAAGCTAGGTGAAGGACGGCTTTCACACACACTTATCTCTCAGAACTGAGCATGTGGAGAGACGTTCGTTCATCTAGCACAAAGGGAACGGGTTGCAGGAGAAACTTTTACTCTGGTTTCTCAGTCTGTTTCCTAGTGCCGGTTTGAAGTTCCTGCAGTTTTCACTGTAAAACCGAGTTGGAGCTAGTACCTCCCCATATATATGTATGGAGTGGAGTTTGCAACTGAAAAGAAACTTTGTGTTCCCAACAAGCTAGGTGAAGGACGGCTTTCACACACACTTATCTCTCAGAACTGAGCATGTGGAGAGACGTTCGTTCATCTAGCACAAAGGGAACGGGTTGCAGGAGAAACTTTTACTCTGGTTTCTCAGTCTGTTTCCTAGTGCCGGTTTGAAGTTCCTGCAGTTTTCACTGTAAAACCGAGTTGGAGCTAGTACCTCCCCATATATATGTATGGAGTGGAGTTTGCAACTGAAAAGAAACTTTGTGTTCCCAACAAGCTAGGTGAAGGACGGCTTTCACACACACTTATCTCTCAGAACTGAGCATGTGGAGAGACGTTCGTTCATCTAGCACAAAGGGAACGGGTTGCAGGAGAAACTTTTACTCTGGTTTCTCAGTCTGTTTCCTAGTGCCGGTTTGAAGTTCCTGCAGTTTTCACTGTAAAACCGAGTTGGAGCTAGTACCTCCCCATATATATGTATGGAGTGGAGTTTGCAACTGAAAAGAAACTTTGTGTTCCCAACAAGCTAGGTGAAGGACGGCTTTCACACACACTTATCTCTCAGAACTGAGCATGTGGAGAGACGTTCGTTCATCTAGCACAAAGGGAACGGGTTGCAGGAGAAACTTTTACTCTGGTTTCTCAGTCTGTTTCCTAGTGCCGGTTTGAAGTTCCTGCAGTTTTCACTGTAAAACCGAGTTGGAGCTAGTACCTCCCCATATATATGTATGGAGTGGAGTTTGCAACTGAAAAGAAACTTTGTGTTCCCAACAAGCTAGGTGAAGGACGGCTTTCACACACACTTATCTCTCAGAACTGAGCATGTGGAGAGACGTTCGTTCATCTAGCACAAAGGGAACGGGTTGCAGGAGAAACTTTTACTCTGGTTTCTCAGTCTGTTTCCTAGTGCCGGTTTGAAGTTCCTGCAGTTTTCACTGTAAAACCGAGTTGGAGCTAGTACCTCCCCATATATATGTATGGAGTGGAGTTTGCAACTGAAAAGAAACTTTGTGTTCCCAACAAGCTAGGTGAAGGACGGCTTTCACACACACTTATCTCTCAGAACTGAGCATGTGGAGAGACGTTCGTTCATCTAGCACAAAGGGAACGGGTTGCAGGAGAAACTTTTACTCTGGTTTCTCAGTCTGTTTCCTAGTGCCGGTTTGAAGTTCCTGCAGTTTTCACTGTAAAACCGAGTTGGAGCTAGTACCTCCCCATATATATGTATGGAGTGGAGTTTGCAACTGAAAAGAAACTTTGTGTTCCCAACAAGCTAGGTGAAGGACGGCTTTCACACACACTTATCTCTCAGAACTGAGCATGTGGAGAGACGTTCGTTCATCTAGCACAAAGGGAACGGGTTGCAGGAGAAACTTTTACTCTGGTTTCTCAGTCTGTTTCCTAGTGCCGGTTTGAAGTTCCTGCAGTTTTCACTGTAAAACCGAGTTGGAGCTAGTACCTCCCCATATATATGTATGGAGTGGAGTTTGCAACTGAAAAGAAACTTTGTGTTCCCAACAAGCTAGGTGAAGGACGGCTTTCACACACACTTATCTCTCAGAACTGAGCATGTGGAGAGACGTTCGTTCATCTAGCACAAAGGGAACGGGTTGCAGGAGAAACTTTTACTCTGGTTTCTCAGTCTGTTTCCTAGTGCCGGTTTGAAGTTCCTGCAGTTTTCACTGTAAAACCGAGTTGGAGCTAGTACCTCCCCATATATATGTATGGAGTGGAGTTTGCAACTGAAAAGAAACTTTGTGTTCCCAACAAGCTAGGTGAAGGACGGCTTTCACACACACTTATCTCTCAGAACTGAGCATGTGGAGAGACGTTCGTTCATCTAGCACAAAGGGAACGGGTTGCAGGAGAAACTTTTACTCTGGTTTCTCAGTCTGTTTCCTAGTGCCGGTTTGAAGTTCCTGCAGTTTTCACTGTAAAACCGAGTTGGAGCTAGTACCTCCCCATATATATGTATGGAGTGGAGTTTGCAACTGAAAAGAAACTTTGTGTTCCCAACAAGCTAGGTGAAGGACGGCTTTCACACACACTTATCTCTCAGAACTGAGCATGTGGAGAGACGTTCGTTCATCTAGCACAAAGGGAACGGGTTGCAGGAGAAACTTTTACTCTGGTTTCTCAGTCTGTTTCCTAGTGCCGGTTTGAAGTTCCTGCAGTTTTCACTGTAAAACCGAGTTGGAGCTAGTACCTCCCCATATATATGTATGGAGTGGAGTTTGCAACTGAAAAGAAACTTTGTGTTCCCAACAAGCTAGGTGAAGGACGGCTTTCACACACACTTATCTCTCAGAACTGAGCATGTGGAGAGACGTTCGTTCATCTAGCACAAAGGGAACGGGTTGCAGGAGAAACTTTTACTCTGGTTTCTCAGTCTGTTTCCTAGTGCCGGTTTGAAGTTCCTGCAGTTTTCACTGTAAAACCGAGTTGGAGCTAGTACCTCCCCATATATATGTATGGAGTGGAGTTTGCAACTGAAAAGAAACTTTGTGTTCCCAACAAGCTAGGTGAAGGACGGCTTTCACACACACTTATCTCTCAGAACTGAGCATGTGGAGAGACGTTCGTTCATCTAGCACAAAGGGAACGGGTTGCAGGAGAAACTTTTACTCTGGTTTCTCAGTCTGTTTCCTAGTGCCGGTTTGAAGTTCCTGCAGTTTTCACTGTAAAACCGAGTTGGAGCTAGTACCTCCCCATATATATGTATGGAGTGGAGTTTGCAACTGAAAAGAAACTTTGTGTTCCCAACAAGCTAGGTGAAGGACGGCTTTCACACACACTTATCTCTCAGAACTGAGCATGTGGAGAGACGTTCGTTCATCTAGCACAAAGGGAACGGGTTGCAGGAGAAACTTTTACTCTGGTTTCTCAGTCTGTTTCCTAGTGCCGGTTTGAAGTTCCTGCAGTTTTCACTGTAAAACCGAGTTGGAGCTAGTACCTCCCCATATATATGTATGGAGTGGAGTTTGCAACTGAAAAGAAACTTTGTGTTCCCAACAAGCTAGGTGAAGGACGGCTTTCACACACACTTATCTCTCAGAACTGAGCATGTGGAGAGACGTTCGTTCATCTAGCACAAAGGGAACGGGTTGCAGGAGAAACTTTTACTCTGGTTTCTCAGTCTGTTTCCTAGTGCCGGTTTGAAGTTCCTGCAGTTTTCACTGTAAAACCGAGTTGGAGCTAGTACCTCCCCATATATATGTATGGAGTGGAGTTTGCAACTGAAAAGAAACTTTGTGTTCCCAACAAGCTAGGTGAAGGACGGCTTTCACACACACTTATCTCTCAGAACTGAGCATGTGGAGAGACGTTCGTTCATCTAGCACCAAGGGAACGGGTTGCAGGAGAAACTTTTACTCTGGTTTCTCAGTCTGTTTCCTAGTGCCGGTTTGAAGTTCCTGCAGTTTTCACTGTAAAACCGAGTTGGAGCTAGTACCTCCCCATATATATGTATGGAGTGGAGTTTGCAACTGAAAAGAAACTTTGTGTTCCCAACAAGCTAGGTGAAGGACGGCTTTCACACACACTTATCTCTCAGAACTGAGCATGTGGAGAGACGTTCGTTCATCTAGCACCAAGGGAACGGGTTGCAGGAGAAACTTTTACTCTGGTTTCTCAGTCTGTTTCCTAGTGCCGGTTTGAAGTTCCTGCAGTTTTCACTGTAAAACCGAGTTGGAGCTAGTACCTCCCCATATATATGTATGGAGTGGAGTTTGCAACTGAAAAGAAACTTTGTGTTCCCAACAAGCTAGGTGAAGGACGGCTTTCACACACACTTATCTCTCAGAACTGAGCATGTGGAGAGACGTTCGTTCATCTAGCACAAGGGAACGGGTTGCAGGAGAAACTTTTACTCTGGTTTCTCAGTCTGTTTCCTAGTGCCGGTTTGAAGTTCCTGCAGTTTTCACTGTAAAACCGAGTTGGAGCTAGTACCTCCCCATATATGTATGGAGTGGAGTTTGCAACTGAAAAGAAACTTTGTGTTCCCAACAAGCTAGGTGAAGGACGGCTTTCACACACACTTATCTCTCAGAACTGAGCATGTGGAGAGACGTTCGTTCATCTAGCACAAAGGGAACGGGTTGCAGGGAGAAACTTTTACTCTGGTTTCTCAGTCTGTTTCCTAGTGCCGGTTTGAAGTTCCTGCAGTTTTCACTGTAAACCGAGTTGGAGCTAGTACCTCCCCATATATATGTATGGAGTGGAGTTTGCAACTGAAAAGAAACTTTGTGTTCCCAACAAGCTAGGTGAAGGACGGCTTTCACACACACTTATCTCTCAGAACTGAGCATGTGGAGAGACGTTCGTTCATCTAGCACAAAGGGAACGGGTTGCAGGAGAAACTTTTACTCTGGTTTCTCAGTCTGTTTCCTAGTGCCGGTTTGAAGTTCCTGCAGTTTTCACTGTAAAACCGAGTTGGAGCTAGTACCTCCCCATATATATGTATGGAGTGGAGTTTGCAACTGAAAAGAAACTTTGTGTTCCCAACAAGCTAGGTGAAGGACGGCTTTCACACACAATTATCTCTCAGAACTGAGCATGTGGAGAGACGTTCGTTCATCTAGCACAAAGGGAACGGGTTGCAGGGAAACTTTTACTCTGGTTTCTCAGTCTGTTTCCTAGTGCCGGTTTGAAGTTCCTGCAGTTTTCACTGTAAAACCGAGTTGGAGCTAGTACCTCCCCATATATATGTATGGATGGAGTTTGCAACTGAAAAGAAACTTTGTGTTCCCAACAAGCTAGGTGAAGGACGGCTTTCACACACACTTATCTCTCAGAACTGAGCATGTGGAGAGACGTTCGTTCATCTAGCACAAAGGGAACGGGTTGCAGGAGAAACTTTTACTCTGGTTTCTCAGTCTGTTTCCTAGTGCCGTTTGAAGTTCCTGCAGTTTTCACTGTAAAACCGAGTTGGAGCTAGTACCTCCCCATATATATGTATGGATTGGAGTTTGCAACTGAAAAGAAACTTTGTGTTCCCAACAAGCTAGGTGAAGGACTGGCTTTCACACACACTTATCTCTCAGAACTGAGCATGTGGAGAGACGTTCGTTCATCTAGCACCAAGGGAACGGGTTGCAGGGGAAACTTTTACTCTGGTTTCTCAGTCTGTTTCCTAGTGCCGGTTTGAAGTTCCTGCAGTTTTCACTGTAAAACCGAGTTGGAGCTAGTACCTCCCCCATATATATGTATGGAGTGGAGTTTGCAACTGAAAAGAAACTTTGTGTTTCCCAACAAGCTATGTGAAGGACGGCTTTCACACACACTTATCTCTCAGAACTGAGCAATGTGGAGAGACGTTCGTTCATCTAGCACAAAGGGAACGGGTTTGCAGGAGAAACTTTTACTCTGGTTCTCAGTCTGTTTCCTAGTGCCGGTTTGAAGTTCCTGCAGTTTTCACTGTAAAACCGAGTTTGGAGCTATACCTCCCCATATATATGTATGGAGTGGAGTTTGCAACTGAAAAGAAACTTTGTGTTCCCAACAAGCTAGGTGAAGGACGGCTTTCACACACACTTATCTCTCAGAACTGAGCATGTGGAGAGACGTTCATTTCATCTAGCACCAATGGAACGGTTTGCAGGGGAAACCTTTTACTCTGGTTTCTCAGTCTGTTTCCTAGTGCCGGTTTGAAGTTCCTGCAGTTTTCCCACTGCTAATCCCGAGTTTGGAGCTAGTACCTCCCCATATCTATTTATGGCAATTGGAGTTTGGCAACTGAAAAAACTTTGTGTTCCACCAAGCTAGGTGAAGGACGGCTTTTCACAACATCACTTACTCTCCGAACTGAGCATGTGGAGAGGACGTTCGTTCATCTAGCACCAAGGGAACGGGTTGCAGGAGGAGGAAACTTTTGCTCTGTTTTCTCATTCTGTTCCTAGTGCCGGTTTGACGTTCCTGCAGTTTCACTGTAAAACGAGTTGGAGCT
>NW_022587778.1:0-58127 GCF_009834535.1 Camelus ferus
CTGTGTTCCGATTCTATATTCTGTATTCTGTATTCTTTATTCTATATTCTGTATTCTATATTCTACATTCTATGTTCTGTATTCTGAATTCCATATTCTGTATTCTGGTTTCCCTATTCGGTATTCCAAATTCTGTATTCCATATTCTGTATTCTGAATTCTATATTCTGTATTCGGTTTTCTATATTCTACATTCTATGTTCTGGATTCTGTATTCCATATTCTCTATTCTGTATTACATATTCTGAATTCTATATTCTGTATTGTGTTCCACATTCTGTATTCTGAATTCTATATTCTGTATTCTCTGTTCTGTATTCTGTATTCTATATTCTACATCTATGTTCTGTATTCTGTATTCCATATTCTGTATTCTGAATTCTACATTCTATTCCATATTCTTTATTGTGAATTCAATATTCTGTATTCTGTGTTCTGTATTCTATGTTGTGTGTTCTGTATTCTACATTCTATATTCTGCAGTCTATATTCTGAAATCTGAATTCTATATTCTGTATTCTATGTTCTGTGTTCGGATTCTATATTCTTTGCTCTATATTCTCTATTCTATATACATTCTATGTTCTATATTCTGTATTCCATATTCTGTATTCTGTGTTCTGTATTCTATATTTTATCTTCTATATTCTGTATTCTATATTACACATTCTATGTTCTGTAATCTGTATTCCATATTCTGTATTCTGTGTTCTGTATACTATGTTGTGTGTTCTGTATTCTACATTCTATATTCTGCAATCTATATTCTGAAATCTGTATTCTATACTGTGTAATTCTGTGTTCTGATTTCAGATTCTATATTCTGTGCCCTATATTCTGTATTCTATATACTACATTCTATGTTCTATATTCTGTATTCCATATTCTGTATTCTGAGTTCTATATTCTGTATTCCATATACTGTATTGTGAGTTCTATATTCTGTATTATGTAATCTATATTGAACATTCTATGTTCTGTATTCTGTATCATATACTGTATTCTGAGTTCTATATTCTGTACCCTATATTCTGTATTCCATGTACTGTATTCTGAATTCTATACTCTGGATTCTGTGTTCCATATTCTGTATTCTATATACTACATTCTATGTCCTGTTCTGTATTCCATATTCTGTATTCTGTGTTCTGTGTTCGGATTCTATATTCTGTATTCTGTATTCTGTGTTCCACATTCTGTATTCTGAATTCTATATTCTGTATTCTGTGTTCTGCATTCTATGTTCTCTGTTCGGTGTTCGCCGTTCTATATTCTGTATTCTATATACTACATTCTATGTTATGTATTCTGTATTCCATATTCTGAACTCTGTGTTCTGTATTCTATTTGCGTGTTCTGTGTTTGTATTCTATATTCTGTGTTCGGTGTTCTATATTCTATATTCTAAATTCTGAATTCTATATTCTATATTGTGTTTTATATATCTATGTTCTCTTTTTGTATTCTATATTCTACATTCTGTATTCTCAGTTCTACGTTCTGTGTTCTACATTCTGTGATCTGTATTCCTCCTTCTGTGTTCATTATTCTATATTCTGAATTCTGTTTTCTATATTGTCAATTCTGTTTTCTGTACTCTGAATTCTGTATTCTTTATTTTGTATTCTGAATTCTCTTCTGTATTCTGTATTCTATATTCCACATTCTATGTTCTGTATTCTGTATTCCATATTCTGTATTCTGAATTCTATATTCTGTATTCCATATTCTTTATTTGTGAATTCAATATTCTGTATTCTGTGTTCTGTATTCTATGTTGTGTGTTCTGTATTCTACATTCTATATTCTGCAGTCTATATTCTGAAATCTGAATTCTATATTCTGTATTCTATGTCCTGTGTTCGGATTCTATATTCTTTGCTCCATATTCTCTTCTATACTACATTCTATGTTCTATATTCTGTGTTCTGTATTCTGTGTTGTGTGTTCTGTATTCTACATTCTATATTCTGCAATCTATATTCTGAAATCTGTATTCTAAATTCTATGTTCTATGTTCTGTGTTCCTATTCTATATTCTATATTCTGTATTCTATATTCTATATTCTGTATTCTATATTCTACATTCTATGTTTTGTATTCTGTATTCCATATTCTGTATTCTGAATTCTAATTCCGTATTCTATATTCTGAATTCTATATTTATTGTGTTCCACATTCAGTATTCTGAATTCTATATTCTGTATTCGGTTTCTATATTCTACATTCTATGTTCTGGATTCTGTATTCCATATTCTCTATTGTATTCCATATTCTGAATTCTATATTCTGTATTGTGTTCCACATTCGTATTCTGAATTCTATATTCTGTATTCTCTGTCTGTATTCTGTATTCTATATTCTACATTCTATGTTCTGTATTCTGTATTCCAAATTCTGTATTCTGAATTCTATATTCTGTATTCCATATTATTGTGAATTCAATATTCTGTATTCTGTGTTCTGTATTCTATGTTTGTGTTCTGTATTCTACATTCTATATTCTGCAGTCTATATTCTGAAATCTGAATTCTATATTCTGTATTCTATGTTCTGTGTTCGGATTCTATATTCTTTGCTCTATATTCTCTATTCTATATACTACATTCTATGTTCTATATTCTGTATTCCATATTCTGTATTCTGTGTTCTGTATAACTATGTTGTGTGTTCTGTATTCTACATTCTATATTCTGCAATCTATATTCTGAAATCTGTATTCTATACTGTGTAATTCTGTGTTCTGATTTCAGATTCTATATTCTGTGCTCTATATTCTGTATTCTATATACTACATTCTATGTTCTATATTCTGTATTCCATATTCTGTATTCTGAGTTCTATATTCTGTATTCCATATACTGTATTGTGAGTTCTATATTCTGTATGTAATCTATATTGAACATTCTATGTTCTGTATTCTGTATCATATACTGTATTCTGAGTTCTATATTCTGTACCCTATATTCTGTATTCCATGTACTGTATTCTGAATTCTATACTCTGTATTCTGTGTTCCATATTCTGTATTCTATATACTACATTCTATGTCCTGTTCTGTATTCCATATTCTGTATTCTGTGTTCTGTGTTCGGATTCTATATTCTGTATTCTGTATTCTGTGTTCCACATTCTGTATTCTGAATTCTATATTCTGTATTCTGTGTTCTGCATTCTATGTTCTCTGTTCTGTGTTCGCCGTTCTATATTCTGTATTCTATATACTACATTCTATGTTATGTATTCTGTATTCCATATTCTGAACTCTGTGTTCTGTATTCTATTTTGCGTGTTCTGTGTTCTGTATTCTATATTCTGTGTTCGGTGTTCTATATTCTATATTCTAAATTCTGAATTCTATATTCTATATTGTGTGTTATATATTCTATGTTCTCTTTTCTGTATTCTATATTCTACATTCTGTATTCTCAGTTCTACGTTCTGTGTTCTACATTCTGTGATCTGTATTCCTCCTTCTGTGTTCTTTATTCTATTTCTGAATTCTGTTTTCTATATTGTCAGTTCTGTTTTCTGTACTCTGAATTCTGTATTCTTTATTTTGTATTCTGAATTCTCTTCTGTATTCTGTATTCTATATTCCACATTCTATGTTCTGTATTGTGTATTCCATATTCTGTATTCTGAATTCTATATTCTGTATTCCATATTCTTTATTGTGAATTCAATATTCTGTATTCTGTGTTCTGTATTCTATGTTGTGTGTTCTGTATTCTACATTCTATATTCTACAGTCTATATTCTGAAATCTGAATTCAATATTCTGTATTCTATGTTCTGTGTTCGGATTCTATATTCTTTGCTCTATATTCTCTATTCTATATACTACATTCTATGTTCTATATTCTGTGTTCTGTATTGATTCTGTGTTGTGTGTTCTGTATTCTACATTCTATATTCTGCAATCTATATTCTGAAATCTGTATTCTAAATTCTATATTCTATGTTCTGTGTTCCAATTCTATATTCTATATTCTATATTCTGTATTCTATATTCTACATTCTATGTTCTGTATTCTGTATTCCATATTCTGTATGCTGAATTCTATATTCTGTATTCTATATTCTGAATTCTATATTATATTGTGTTCCACATTCTGTATTCTGAATTCTATATTGTGTATTCGGTGTTCTATATTCTACATTCTATGTTCTGGATTCTGTATTCCATATTCTCTATTTTGTATTCCATATTCTGAATTCTATATTCTGTATTGTGTTCCACATTCTGTATTCTGAATTCTATATTCTGTATCTCTGTTCTGTATTCTGTATTCTATATTCTACATTCTATGTTCTGTATTCTGTATTCTGTATTCCATATTCTGTATTCTGAATTCTATATTCTGTATTCCATATTCTTTATTGTGAATTCAATATTCTGTATTCTGTGTTCTGTATTCTATGTTGTGTGTTCTGTATTCTACATTCTATATCTACAGTCTATATTCTTAAATCTGAATTCTATATTCTGTATTCTATGTTCTGTGTTTGGATTCTATATTCTTTGCTCTATATCTCTATTCTATATACTACATTCTATGTTCTATATTCTGTATTCCATATTCTGTATTCTGTGTTCTGTATTCTATGTTGCGTGTTCTGTGTTGCGTATTCTATATTCTGTGGTCGGTGTTCTATATTCTATATTCTAAATTCTGAATTCTATATTCTATATTGTGTTTTATATATTCTATGTTCTCTTTTCTGTATCCTATATTCTACATTCTGTATTCTAAGTTCTACGTTCTGTGTTCTACATTCTGTGTTCTGTATGCCTCCTTCTCCGTTCTTTATTCTATATTCTGAATTCTGTTTCTATATTGTCAATTCTGTTTTCTGTTATGATTTCTATTCTGAATTCTATATTCTGTATTCTGTATTCTATATTCCACATTCTATGTTCTGTATTCTGTATTCCATATTCTGTATTCTGACTTCTGTATTCTCTATTCTATATTCTGTATTACATATTCTGTATTCTGAATTCTATATTCTGTGTTCTGTGTTCTATATTCTGTATTCTATATACTACATTCTATGTCCTGTATTCTGTATTCCATATTCTGTATTCTGTGTTCTGTGTTCGGATTCTATATTCTTTACTCTGTATTCTGTGTTCAATACTCTGTATTCTGTATTCTACATTCTACGTTCTGTATTCTGTATTCCATATTCTGTACTTTGTGTTCTGTATTCTATGTTGTGTTCTGTATTCTACATTCTATATTCTGCAATCTATATTCTGAAATCTGTATTCTAAATTCTTATTCTATGTTCTGTGTTCCGATTCTATATTCTGTATTGGGTATTCTTTATTCTATATTCTGTATTCTATATTCTACATTCTATGTTCTGTATCTGAATTCCATATTCTGTATTCTGGTTTCCCTATTCGGTATTCTAAATTCTGTATTCCATATTCTGTATTCTGAATTCTATATTCTGTATTCTCTGTTCTGTATTCTGTATTCTATATTCTACATTCTATGTTCTGTATTCTGTATTCCATATTCTTTATTGTGAATTCAATATTCTGTATTCTGTGTTCTGTATTCTATGTTGTGTGTTCGTATTCTACATTCTATATTCTGCAGTCCATATTCTGAAATCTGAATTTTATATTCTGTATTCTATGTTCTGTGTTCGGATTCTATATTCTTTGCTCTATATTCTCTATTCTCTATACTACATTCTATGTTCTATATTCTGTGTTCTGTATTCTGTGTTGTGTGTTCTGTATTCTACATTCTATATTCTGCAATCTATATTCTGAAATCTGTATTCTAAATTCTGTATTCTATGTTTTGTGTTCCTATCGTATTTTCTGTATTCTGTATTCTATATTCTATATTCTGTATTCTATATTCTACATTCTATGTTCTGTATTCTGTATTCCATATTCTGTATTCTGAATTCTATATTCCGTATTCTATATTCTGAATTCTATTATATTGTGTTCCACATTCTGTATTTTGAATTCTATATTCTGTATTCGGTGTTCTATATTCTACATTCTATGTTCTGGATTGTATTCCATATTCTCTATTCTGTATTCCATATTCTGAATTCTATATTCTGTATTGTGTTCCACATTCTGTATTCTGAATTCTATATTCTGTATTCTCTGTTCTGTATTCTGTATTCTATATTCTACATTGTATGTTCTGTATTCTGTATTCTGTATTCCATATTCTGTATTCTGAATTCTATATTCTGTATTCTGTGTTCTGCATTCTATGTTCTCTGTTCGGTGTTCGCCGTTCTATATTCTGTATTCTATATACTACATTCTATGTTATGTATTCTGTATTCCATATTCTGAACTCTGTGTTCTGTATTCTATTTTGCGTGTTCTGTGTTCTGTATCTATATTCTGTGTTCGGTGTTCTATATTCTATATTCTAAATTCTGAATTCTATATTCTATATTGGTTTTATATATTCTATGTTCTCTTTTCTGTATTCTATATTCTACATTCTGTATTCTCAGTTATGTTCTGTGTTCTACATTCTGTGATCTGTATTCCTCCTTCAGTGTTCTTTATTCTATATTCTGAATTCTGTTTTCTATTGTCAATTCTGTTTTCTGTACTCTGAATTCTGTATTCTTTATTTTGTATTCTGAATTCTCTTCTTTATTCTGTATTCTATATTCCACATTCTATGTTCTGTATTCTGTATTCCATATTCTGTATTCTGAATTCTATCTGTATTCCATATTCTTTATTGTGAATTCAATATTCTGTATTCTGTGTTCTGTATTCTATGTTGTGTGTTCTGTATTCTACATTCTATATTCTGCAGTCTATATTCTGAAATCTGAATTCTATATTCTGTATTCTATGTTCTGTGTTCGGATTCTATATTCTTTGCTCTATATTCTCTATTCTATATACTACATTCTATGTTCTATATTCTGTATTCCATATTCTGTTTCTGTGTTCTGTATACTATGTTGTGTGTTCTGTATTCTACATTCTATATTCTGCAATCTATATTTGAAATCTGTATTCTATACTGTGTAATTCTGTGTTCTGATTTCAGATTCTATATTCTGTGCTCTATATTCTGTATTCTATATACTACATTCTATGTTCTCTTCTGTATTCCATATTCTGTATTCTGAGTTCTATATTCTGTATTCCATATACTGTATTGTGAGTTCTATATTCTGTATTATGTAATCTATATTGAACATTCTATGTTCTGTATTCTGTATCATATACTGTATTCTGAGTTCTATATTCTATACCCTATATTCTGATTCCATGTACTGTATTCTGAATTCTATACTCTGTATTCTGTGTTCCATATTCTGTATTCTATATACTACATTCTATGTCCTGTTCTGTATTCCATATTCTGTATTCTGTTTTCTGTGTTCGGATTCTATATTCTGTACTCTGTATTCTGTGTTCCACATTCTGTATTCTGAATTCTATATTCTGTATTCTGTGTTCTGCATTCTATGTTCTCTGTTCGGTGTTCGCCGTTCTATATTCTGTATTCTATATACTACATTCTATGTTATGTATTCTGTATTCCATATTCTGAACTCTGTGTTCTGTATTCTATTTTGCGTGTTCTGTGTTCTGTATTCTATATTCTGTGTTCGGTGTTCTATATTCTATATTCTAAATTCTGATTTCTATATTCTATATTGTGTTTTATATATTCTATGTTCTCTTTTCTGTATTCTATATTCTACATTCTGTATTCTCAGTTCTACGTTCTGTGTTCTACATTCTGTGATCTGTATTCCTCCTTCTGTGTTCTTTATTCTATTTTCTGAATTCTGTTTTCTATATTGTCAGTTCTGTTTTCTGTACTCTGAATTCTGTATTCTTTATTTTGTATTCTGAATTCTCTTCTGTATTCTGTATTCTATATTCCACATTCTATGTTCTGTATTCTGTATTCCATATTCTGTATTCTGAATTCTATATTCTGTATTCCATATTCTTTATTGTGAATTCAATATTCTGTATTCTGTGTTCTGTATTCTATGTTGTGTGTTCTGTATTCTACATTCTATATTCTACAGTCTATATTCTGAAATCTGAATTCAATATTCTGTATTCTATGTTCTGTGTTCGGATTCTATATTCTTTGCTCTATATTCTCTATTCTATATACTACATTCTATGTTCTATATTCTGTGTTCTGTATTCTGTGTTGTGTGTTCTGTATTCTACATTCTATATTCTGCAATCTATATTCTGAAATCTGTATTCTAAATTCTATATTCTATGTTCTGTGTTCCAATTCTATATTCTATATTCTGTATTCTATATTCTATATTCTGTATTCTATATTCTACATTCTATGTTCTGTATTCTGTATTCCATATTCTGTATGCTGAATTCTATATTCCGTATTCTATATTCTGAATTCTATATTATATTGTGTTCCACATTCTGTATTCTGAATTCTATATTGTGTATTCGGTGTTCTATATTCTACATTCTATGTTCTGGATTCTGTATTCCATATTCTCTATTCTGTATTCCATATTCTGAATTCTATATTCTGTATTGTGTTCCACATTCTGTATTCTGAATTCTATATTCTGTATTCTCTGTTCTGTATTCTGTATTCTATATTCTACATTCTATGTTCTGTATTCTGTATTCTGTATTCCATATTCTGTATTCTGAATTCTATATTCTGTATTCCATATTCTTTATTGTGAATTCAATATTCTGTATTCTGTGTTCTGTATTCTATGTTGTGTGTTCTGTATTCTACATTCTATAGTCTACAGTCTATATTCTGAAATCTGAATTCTATATTCTGTATTCTATGTTCTGTGTTCGGATTCTATATTCTTTGCTCTATATTCTCTATCTATATACTACATTCTATGTTCTATATTCTGTATTCCATATTCTGTATTCTGTGTTCTGTATTCTATGTTGCGTGTTCTGTGTTGTGTATTCTATATTCTGTGGTCGGTGTTCTATATTCTATATTCTAAATTCTGAATTCTATATTCTATATTGTGTTTTTATATTCTATGTTCTCTTTCTGTATCCTATATTCTACATTCTGTATTCTAAGTTCTACGTTCTGTGTTCTACATTCTGTGTTCTGTATGCCTCCTTCTCCGTTCTTTATTCTATTTCTGAATTCTGTTTTCTATATTGTCAATTCTGTTTTCTGTTATGATTTCTGTATTCTGAATTCTATATTCTGTATTCTGTATTCTATCTTCCACATTCTATATTCTGTATTCTGTATTCCATATTCTGTATTCTGACTTCTATATTCTCTATTCTATATTCTGTATTACATATTTTGTATTCTGAATTCTATATTCTGTGTTCTGTGTTCTATATTCTGTATTCTATATACTACATTCTATGTCCTGTATTCTGTATTCCATATTCTGTATTCTGTGTTCTGTGTTCGGATTCTATATTCTTTACTCTGTATTCTGTGTTCAATACTCTGTATTCTGTATTCTACATTCTACGTTCTGTATTCTGTATTCCACATTCTGTACTTTGTGTTCTGTATTCTATGTTGTGTTCTGTATTCTACATTCTATATTCTGCAATCTATATTCTGAAATCTGTATTCTAAATTCTTATTCTATGTTCTGTGTTCCGATTCTATATTCTGTATTCTGTATTCTTTATTCTATATTCTGTATTCTATATTCTACATTCTATGTTCTGTATTCTGAATTCCATATTCTGTATTCTGGTTTCCCTATTCGGTATTCTAAATTCTGTATTCCATATTCTGTATTCTGAATTCTATATTCTGTATTCTCTGTTCTGTATTCTGTATTCTATATTCTACATTCTATGTTCTGTATTCTGTATTCCATATTCTGTATTCTGAATTCTATATTCCGTATTCTATATTCTGAATTCTATATTATATTGTGTTCCACATTCTGTATTCTGAATTCTATACTCTGTATTCGGTGTTCTATATTCTACATTCTATGTTCTGGATTCTGTATTCCATATTCTCTATTCTGTATTCCATATTCTGAATTCTATATTCTGTATTGTGTTCCACATTCTGTATTCTGAATTCTATATTCTGTATTCTGTTCTGTATTCTGTATTCTATATTCTACATTCTATGTTCTGTATTCTGTATATGTATTCCATATTCTGTATTCTGATTCTATATTCTGTATTCCATATTCTTTATTGTGAATTCAATATTCTGTATTCTGTGTTCTGTATTCTATGTTTGTGTTCTGTATTCTACATTCTATATTCTGCAATCTATATTCTGAAATCTGTATTCTAAATTCTATATTCTATGTTCTGTGTTCCAATTCTATATTCTATATTCTGTATTCTATATTCTATATTCTGTTCTATATTCTACATTCTATGTTCTGTATTCTGTATTCCATATTCTGTATGCTGAATTCTATATTCCGTATTCTATATTCTGAATTCTATATTATATTGTGTTCCACATTCTGTATTCTGAATTCTATATTCTGTATTCGGTGTTTCTATATTCTACATTCTATGTTCTGGATTCTGTATTCCATATTCTCTATTCTGTATTCCATATTCTGAATTCTATATTCTGTATTGTGTTCCACATTCTGTATTCTGAATTCTATATTCTGTATTCTCTGTTGTATTCTGTTTCTATATTCTACATTCTATGTTGTGTCTTTATGTATTCCATATTCTGTATTCTGAATTCTATATTCTGTATTCCATATTCTTTATTTGAATTCAATATTCTGTATTCTGTGTTCTGTATTCTATGTTGTGTGTTCTGTATTCTACATTCTATATTCTGCAATCTATATTCTGAAATCTGTATTCTAATTCTTATTCTATGTTCTGTGTTCCAATTCTATATTCTTATGCTCTATATTCTCTATTCTATATTCTACATTCTACGTTTATATTCTGTATTCCATATTCTGTATTCTGTGTTCTGTATTCTGTGTTGTGGTGTTCTGTATTCTACATTCTATATTCCCATCTATATTCTGAAATCTGTATTCTAAATCCTGTATTCTATGTTCTGTGTCCTATACTATATCTATATTCTGTATTCTATGTTCTGTGTTTCGGATTCTATATTCTTTGCTCTATATTCTCTATTCTATATACTACATTCTATGTTCTATATTCTGTATTCCATATTCTACTCTCTCTGTGTTTCTGTATACTATGTTTTGTGTTTCTGTATTCTCTTCTATATTCTGCAATCTTATATTCTGAAATCTGTATTCTATACTTGTGTAATCTGTTTCTGATTTCAGATTCTATATTCTGTGTGCTCTATATTCTGTATTCTATATACTACATTCTATGTTCTATATTCTGTATTCCATATTCTGTATTCTGAGTTTATATTCTGGTATTCCATTACTGTATTGTGAGTTCTATATTCTGTATTATGTAATCTATATTGAACATTCTATGTTCTGTATTCTGTATCATATACTGTATTCTGAGTTCTATATTCTGTACCCTATATTCTGTATTCCATGTACTGTATTCTGAATTCTATATACTCTGTATCTGTGTTCCATATTGTATTCTATATACTACATTCTATGCCTGCTGTATGTATTCCATATTCTGTATTCTGTGTCTGTGTTCGGATTTCTATATTCTGTATTCTGTATTCTGTTTCCACATTCTGTATTCGAATCTAATATCTGTATTCTGTGTTCTGCATTCTATGTTCTCTGTTCGGTGTTCGCCGTTTCTATATTCTGTATTCTATATACTACATTCTATGTTATGTATTCTGTATTCCTATTCTGAACTCTGTGTTCTTGTATTCTATTTTGCGTTCTGTGTTCTGTATTCTATATTCTGTGTTCGGTGTTTCTATATTCTATATTCTAAATCTGAATTCTATATTGTGTTTTATATTCTATGTTCTCTTTTCTGTATTCTATATTCTACATTCTGTATTTCTCAGTTCTACGTTTGTGTTCTACATTCTGTGATCTGTATTCCTCCTCTGTGTTCTTTATTCTATTCTGAATTCTTTTTCTATATTGTCAGTTCTGTTTTCTGTACTCTGAATTCTGTATTCTTTATTTTGTATCTGAATTCTCTTCTGTTTCTGTATTCTATATTCCACATTCTATGTTCTGTATTCTGTATTCCATATCTGTATTCTGAATTTCTATATTCTGTATTCCATATTCTTTATTGTGATTCAATATTCTGTATTCTGTGTTCTGTATTCTATGTTGTGTGTTCTGTATTCTACTTCTATATTCTGCAGTCTATTATCTGAAATCTGAATTCTAATTCTGTTCTCTGTCTGTGTTCGGATTCTATATTCTTTGCTCTATATTCTCTATTCTATCTACTACCTTCTATGTTCTATATTCTTATTCTGTGTTCTGTATCTGTGTTGTGTGTTCTGTATTCTACATTCTATATTCTGCAATCTATATTTTGAAATCTGTATTCTATATATTCTGTATTCTATGTTCTGTGTTCCAATTCTATATTCTATATTCTGTATTCTATATTCTAATTCTGTATTCTATATTCTACATTCTATGTTCTGTATTCTGTATTCCATATTCTGTATGCTGAATTCTATATTCCGTATTCTATATTGAATTCTATATTCTATTGTGTTCCACATTCTGTATTCTGAATTCTATATTCTGTATTCGGTGTTCTATATTCTACATTCTATGTTCTGGATTCTGTATTCCATATTCTCTATTCTGTATTCCATATTCTGAATTCTATATTCTGTATTGTGTTCCACATTCTGTATTCTGAATTCTATACTCTGTATTCTCTGTTCTGTATTCTGTATTCTATATTCTACATTCTATGTTCTGTATTCGTATTCTGTATTCCATATTCTGTATTCTGAATTCTATATTCCGTATTCTATATTCTGAATTCTATATATATTGTGTTCCACATTCTGTATTCTGAATTCTATATACTGTATTCGGTGTTCTATATTCTACATTCTATGTTCTGGATTCTGTATTCCATATTCTGAATTCTATATTCTGTATTGTGTTCCACATTCTGTATTCTGAATTCTATATTCTGTATTCGGTGTTCTATATTCTACATTCAATGTTCTGGATTCTGTATTCCATATTCTGAATTCTATATTCTGTATTGTGTTCCACATTCTGTATTCTGAATTCTATATCCTGTATTCTCTGTTCTGTATTCTGTATTCTATATTCTACATTCTATGTTCTGTATTCTGTATTCCATATTCTGTATTCTGAATTCTATATTCTGTATTCCATATTCTTTTTGTGAATTCAATATTCTGTATTCTGTGTTCTGTATTCTATGTTGTGTGTTCTGTATTCTACATTCTATATTCTGCAGTCTATATTCTGAAATCTGAATTCTATATTCTGTATTGTATGTTCTGTGTTCGGATTCTATATTCTTTGCTCTATATTCTCTATTCTATATACTACATTCTATGTTCTATATTCTGTATTCCATATTCTGTATTCTGTGTTCTGTATTCTGTGTTGTGTGTTCTGTATTCTACATTCTATATTCTGCAATCTATATTCTGAAATCTGTAATCTAAATTCTGTATTCTATGTTCTGTGTTCCTATTGTATTTTCTGTATTCTGTATTCTATATTCTATATTCTGTATTCTATATTCTACATTCTATGTTCTGTATTCTGTATTCCATAATCTGTATTCTGAATTCTATATTCCGTATTCTATATTCTGAATTGTATATTATATTGTGTTCCACATTCTGTATTCTGAATTCTATATTCTGTATTCGGTGTTCTATATTCTACATTCAATGTTCTGGATTCTGTATTCCATATTCTGAATTCTATATTCTGTATTGTGTTCCACATTCTGTATTCTGAATTCTATATTCTGTATTCTCTGTTCTGTATTCTGTATTCTATATTCTACATTCTATGTTCTGTATTCTGTATTCCATATTCTGTATTCTGAATTCTATATTCTGAATTCCATATTCTTTATTGTGAATTCAATATTCTGTATTCTGTGTTCTGTATTCTATGTTGTGTGTTCTGTATTCTACATTCTATATTCTGCAGTCTATATTCTGAAATCTGAATTCTATATTCTGTATTCTATGTTCTGTGTTCGGATTCTATATTCTTTGCTCTATATTCTCTATTCTATATACTACATTCTATGTTCTATATTCTGTATTCCATATTCTGTATTCTGTGTTCTGTATTCTGTGTTGTGTGTTCTGTATTCTACATTCTACATTCTGCAATCTATATTTTGAAATCTGTATTCTATATTCTGTATTCTATGTTCTGTGTTCGGATTCTATATTCTCTATTCTACATTCTGTATTCCACATTCTATATTCTGAATTCTATGTTCGGTATTCTGTGTTCCACATTCTGTATTCTGAATTCTATATTCTGTATTCTATGTTCTATATTCTGTATTCTATATTCTACATCCTAAGTTGTGTATTCTGTATTCTATTTTGTGTGTTCTGTATTCTATATTCTTCATACTTGAATCTATATTCTGAAATCTGTATTCTAAGTTCTGTATGCTATGTTCTCTGTTCCGATTCTACATTCTGTATTCTGTATTCTATATTCTACATTCTAGATTGTTTTTTTCTGTATTCCATATTCTGTATTCTGAACCCTATATTCTGTATTCTATATTCTGTATTCCATATTGTGCATTCTGAATTCAATATTCTGTATTCTGTGTTCTGTATTCTACATTTTATCTTCTATATTCCCTATTCTATATTACACATTTTAAGTTCTGTATTCTGTATTTCAAATTCTGTGTTCTGTGTTCTGTATTCTATGTTGTGTGTTCTGTATTCTACATTCTATATTCTGCAGTCTATATTCTGAAATCTGAATTCTATATTCTGTATTCTATGTTCTGTGTTCGGATTCTATATTCTTTGCTCTATATTCTCTATTCTCTATACTACATTCTATGTTCTATATTCTGTGTTCTGTATTCTGTGTTGTGTGTTCTGTATTCTACATTCTATATTCTGCAATCTATATTCTGAAATCTGTATTCTAATTCTATATTCTATGTTCTGTGTTCCAATTCTATATTCTATATTCTGTATTCTATATTCTATATTCTGTATTCTATATTCTACATTCTATGTTCTGTATTCTGTATTCCATATTCTGTATGCTGAATTCTATATTCCGTATTCTATATTCTGAATTCTATATTATATTGTGTTCCACATTCTGTATTCTGAATTCTATATTCTGTATTCGGTGTTCTATATTCTACATTCTATGTTCTGGATTCTGTATTCCATATTCTCTATTCTGTATTCCATATTCTGAATTCTATATTCTGTATTGTGTTCCACATTCTGTATTCTGAATTCTATACTCTGTATTCTCTGTTCTGTATTCTGTATTCTATATTCTACATTCTATGTTCTGTATTCTGTATTCCATATTCTGTATTCTGAATTCTATATTCCGTATTCTATATTCTGAATTCTATATTATATTGTGTTCCACATTCTGTATTCTGAATTCTATATACTGTATTCGGTGTTCTATATTCTACATTCTATGTTCTGGATTCTGTATTCCATATTCTGAATTCTATATTCTGTATTGTGTTCCACATTCTGTATTCTGAATTCTATATTCTGTATTCGGTGTTCTATATTCTACATTCAATGTTCTGGATTCTGTATTCCATATTCTGAATTCTATATTCTGTATTGTGTTCCATTCTGTATTCTGAATTCTATATGTATTCTCTGTTCTGTATTCTGTATTCTATATTCTACATTCTATGTTCTGTATTCTGTATTCCATATTCTGTATTCTGAATTCTATATTCTGTATTCCATATTCTTTATTGTGAATTCAATATTCTGTATTCTGTGTTCTGTATTCTATGTTGTGTGTTCTGTATTCTACATTCTATATTCTGCAGTCTATATTCTGAAATCTGAATTCTATATTCTGTATTGTATGTTCTGTGTTCGGATTCTATATTCTTTGCTCTATATTCTCTATTCTATATACTACATTCTATGTTCTATATTCTGTATTCCATATTCTGTATTCTGTGTTCTGTATTCTGTGTTGTGTTTCTGTATTCTACATTCTATATTCTGCAATCTATATTCTGAAATCTGTAATCTAAATTCTGTATTCTATGTTCTGTGTTCCTATTGTATTTTCTGTATTCATTCTATATTCTATATTCTGTATTCTATATTCTACATTCTATGTTCTGTATTCTGTATTCCATAATCTGTATTCTGAATTCTATATTCCGTATTCTATATTCTGAATTGTATATTATATTGTGTTCCACATTCTGTATTCTGAATTCTATATTCTGTATTCTATGTTCTATATTCTGTATTCTATATTCTACATCCTAAGTTGTGTATTCTGTATTCTATTTTGTGTGTTCTGTATTCTATATTCTTCATACTTGAATCTATATTCTGAAATCTGTATTCTAAGTTCTGTATGCTATGTTCTCTGTTCCGATTCTACATTCTGTATTCTGTATTCTATATTCTACATTCTAGAGTTTTTTTCTGTATTCCATATTCTGTATTCTGAACCCTATATTCTGTATTCTATATTCTGTATTCCATATTGTGCATTCTGAATTCAATATTCTGTATTCTGTGTTCTGTATTCTACATTTTATCTTCTATATTCCCTATTCTATATTACACATTTTAAGTTCTGTATTCTGTATTTCAAATTCTGTGTTCTGTGTTCTGTATTCTATGTTGTGTGTTCTGTATTCTACATTCTATATTCTGCAGTCTATATTCTGAAATCTGAATTCTATATTCTGTATTCTATGTTCTGTGTTCGGATTCTATATTCTTTGCTCTATATTCTCTATTCTCTATACTACATTCTATGTTCTATATTCTGTGTTCTGTATTCTGTGTTGTGTGTTCTGTATTCTACATTCTATATTCTGCAATCTATATTTTCAAATCTGTATTCTATATTCTGTATTCTATGTTCTGTGTTCCAATTCTATATTCTATATTCTGTATTCTATATTCTATATTCTGTATTCTATATTCTACATTCTATGTTCTGTATTCTGTATTCCATATTCTGTATGCTGAATTCTATATTCCGTATTCTATATTCTGAATTCTATATTATATTGTGTTCCACATTCTGTATTCTGAATTCTATATTCTGTATTCGGTGTTCTATATTCTACATTCTATGTTCTGGATTCTGTATTCCATATTCTCTATTCTGTATTCCATATTCTGAATTCTATATTCTGTATTGTGTTCCACATTCTGTCTTCTGAATTCTATACTCTGTATTCTCTGTTCTGTATTCTGTATTCTATATTCTACATTCTATGTTCTGTATTCTGTATTCCATATTCTGTATTCTGAATTCTATATTCCGTATTCTATATTCTGAATTCTATATTATATTGTGTTCCACATTCTGTATTCTGAATTCTATATACTGTATTCGGTGTTCTATATTCTACATTCTATGTTCTGGATTCTGTATTCCATATTCTGAATTCTATATTCTGTATTGTGTTCCACATTCTGTATTCTGAATTCTATATTCTGTATTCGGTGTTCTATATTCTACATTCAATGTTCTGGATTCTGTATTCCATATTCTGAATTCTATATTCTGTATTGTGTTCCATATTCTGTATTCTGAATTCTATATTCTGTATTCTCTGTTCTGTATTCTGTATTCTATATTCTACATTCTATGTTCTGTATTCTGTATTCCATATTCTGTATTCTGCATTCTATATTCTGTATTCCATATTCTTTATTGTGAATTCAATATTCTGTATTCTGTGTTCTGTATTCTATGTTGTGTGTTCTGTATTCTACATTCTATATTCTGCAGTCTATATTCTGAAATCTGAATTCTATATTCTGTATTGTATGTTCTGTGTTCGGATTCTATATTCTTTGCTCTATATTCTCTATTCTATATACTACATTCTATGTTCTATATTCTGTATTCCATATTCTGTATTCTGTGTTCTGTATTCTGTGTTGTGTGTTCTGTATTCTACATTCTATATTCTGCAATCTATATTCTGAAATCTGTAATCTAAATTCTGTATTCTATGTTCTGTGTTCCTATTGTATTTTCTGTATTCTGTATTCTATATTCTATATTCTGTATTCTATATTCTACATTCTATGTTCTGTATTCTGTATTCCATAATCTGTATTCTGAATTCTATATTCCGTATTCTATATTCTGAATTGTATATTATATTGTGTTCCACATTCTGTATTCTGAATTCTATATTCTGTATTCGGTGTTCTATATTCTACATTCAATGTTCTGGATTCTGTATTCCATATTCTGTATTCTGAATTCTGTATTGTGTTCCACATTCTGTATTCTGAATTCTATATTCTGTATTCTCTGTTCTGTATCTGTATTCTATATTCTACATTCTATGTTCTGTATTCTGTATTCCATATTCTGTATTCTGTGTTCTGTATTCTGTGTTGTGTGTTCTGTATTCTACATTCTATATTTTGCAATCTATATTCTGAAATCTGTATTCTATACTGTGTAATTCTGTGTTCTGATTTCAGATTCTATATTCTGTGCTCTATATTCTGTATTCTATATACTACATTCTATGTTCTATATTCTGTATTCCATATTCTGTATTCTGAGTTCTATATTCTGTATTCCATATACTGTATTGTGAGTTCTATATTCTGTATTATGTAATCTATATTGAACATTCTATGTTCTGTATTCTGTATCATATACTGTATTCTGAGTTCTATATTCTGTACCCTATATTCTGTATTCCATGTACTGTATTCTGAATTCTATACTCTGTATTCTGTGTTCCATATTGTATTCTATATACTACATTCTATGTCCTGTTCTGTATTCCATATTCTGTATTCTGTGTTCTGTGTTCGGATTCTATATTCTGTATTCTGTATTCTGTGTTCCACATTCTGTATTCTGAATTCTATATTCTGTATTCTGTGTTCTGCATTCTATGTTCTCTGTTCGGTGTTCGCCGTTCTATATTCTGTATTCTATATACTACATTCTATGTTATGTATTCTGTATTCCATATTCTGAACTCTGTGTTCTGTATTCTATTTTGCGTGTTCTGTGTTCTGTATTCTATATTCTGTGTTCGGTGTTCTATATTCTATATTCTAAATTCTGAATTCTATATTCTACATTGTGTTTTATATATTCTATGTTCTCTTTTCTGTATTCTATATTCTACATTCTGTATTCTCAGTTCTACGTTCTGTGTTCTACATTCTGTGATCTGTATTCCTCCTTCTGTGTTCTTTATTCTATATTCTGAATTCTGTTTTCTATATTGTCAGTTCTGTTTTCTGTACTCTGAATTCTGTATTCTTTATTTTGTATTCTGAATTCTCTTCTGTATTCTGTATTCTATATTCCACATTTTATGTTCTGTATTCTGTATTCCATATTCTGTATTCTGAATTCTATATTCTGTATTCCATATTCTTTATTGTGAATTCAATATTCTGTATTCTGTGTTCTGTATTGTATGTTGTGTGTTCTGTATTCTACATTCTATATTCTGCAGTCTATATTCTGAAATCTGAATTCTATATTCTGTATTCTATGTTCTGTGTTCGGATTCTATATTCTTTGCTCTATATTCTCTATTCTATATACTACATTCTATGTTCTATATTCTGTGTTCTGTATTCTGTGTTGTGTGTTCTGTATTCTACATTCTATATTCTGCAATCTATATTCTGAAATCTGTATTCTAAATTCTATATTCTATGTTCTGTGTTCCAATTCTATATTCTATATTCTGTATTCTATATTCTACATTCTATGTTCTGTATTCTGAATTCCATATTCTGTATGCTGAATTCTATATTCCGTATTCTATATTCTGAATTCTATATTATATTGTGTTCCACATTCTGTATTCTGAATTCTATATTCTGTATTCGGTGTTCTATATTCTACATTCTATGTGCTGGATTCTGTATTCCATATTCTCTATTCTGTATTCCATATTCTGAATTCTATATTCTGTATTGTGTTCCACATTCTGTATTCTGAATTCTATACTCTGTATTCTCTGTTCTGTATTCTGTATTCTATATTCTACATTCTATGTTCTGTATTCTGTATTCTGTATTCCATACTCTGTATTCTGAATTCTATATTCCGTATTCTATATTGTGAATTCTATATTGTGTTCCACATTCTGTATTCTGAATTCTATATACTGTATTCGGTGTTCTATATTCTACATTCGATGTTCTGGATTCTGTATTCCATATTCTGAATTCTATATTCTGTATTGTGTTCCACATTCTGTATTCTGAATTCTATATTCTGTATTCGGTGTTCTATATTCTACATTCAATGTTCTGGATTCTGTATTCCATATTCTGAATTCTATATTCTGTATTGTGTTCCACATTCTGTATTCTGAATTCTATATTCTGTATTCTCTGTTCTGTATTCTGTATTGTATATTCTACATTCTATGTTCTGTATTCTGTATTCCATATTCTGTATTCTGAATTCTATATTCTGTATTCCATATTCTTTATTGTGAATTCAATATTCTGTATTCTGTGTTCTGTATTCTATGTTGTGTGTTCTGTATTCTACATTCTATATTCTGCAGTCTATATTCTGAAATCTCAATTCTATATTCTGTATTGTATGTTCTGTGTTCGGATTCTATATTCTTTGCTCTATATTCTCTATTCTATATACTACATTCTATGTTTATATTCTGTATTCCATATTCTGTATTCTGTGTTCTGTATTCTGTGTTGTGTGTTCTGTATTCTACATTCTATATTCTGCAATCTATATTCTGAAATCTGTAATCTAAATTCTGTATTCTATGTTCTCTGTTCCTATTGTATTTTCTGTATTCTGTATTCTATATTCTATATTCTGTATTCTATATTCTACATTCTATGTTCTGTATTCTGTATTCCATAATCTGTATTCTGAATTCTATATTCCGTATTCTATATTCTGGATTGTATATTATATTGTGTTCCACATTCTGTATTCTGAATTCTATATTCTGTATTCGGTGTTCTATATTCTACATTCAATGTTCTGGATTCTGTATTCCATATTCTGAATTCTATATTCTGTATTGTGTTCCACATTCTGTATTCTGAATTCTATATTCTGTATTCTCTGTTCTGTATTCTGTATTCTATATTCTACATTCTATGTTCTGTATTCTGTATTCCATATTCTGTATTCTGAATTCTATATTCTGTATTCCATATTCTTTATTGTGAATTCAATATTCTGTATTCTGTGTTCTGTATTCTATGTTGTGTGTTCTGTATTCTACATTCTATATTCTGCAGTCTATATTCTGAAATCTGAATTCGATATTCTGTATTCTATGTTCTGTGTTCGGATTCTATATTCTTGCTCTATATTCTCTATTCTATATACTACATTCTATGTTCTATATTCTGTATTCCATATTCTGTATTCTGTGTTCTGTATTCTGTGTTGTGTGTTCTGTATTCTACATTCTATATCTGCAATCTATATTTTGAAATCTGTATTCTATATTCTGTATTCTATGTTCTGTGTTCGGATTCTATATTCTCTATTCCACATTCTGTATTCCACATTCTATATTCTGAATTCTATGTTCGGTATTCTGTGTTCCACATTCTGTATTCTGAATTGTATATTCTGTATTCTATGTTCTATATTCTGTATTCTATATTCTACATCCTAAGTTGTGTATTCTGTATTCTATTTTGTGTGTTCTGTATTCTATATTCTTCATACTTGAATCTATATTCTGAAATCTGTATTCTAAGTTCTGTATGCTATGTTCTCTGTTCCGATTCTACATTCTGTATTCTGTATTCTATATTCTACATTCTAGATTGTTTTTTTCTGTATTCCATATTCTGTATTCTGAACCCTATATTCTGTATTCTATATTCTGTATTCCATATTGTGCATTCTGAATTCAATATTCTGTATTCTGTGTTCTGTATTCTACATTTTATCTTCTATATTCCCTATTCTATATTACACATTTTAAGTTCTGTATTCTGTATTTCAAATTCTGTGTTCTGTGTTCTGTATTCTATGTTGTGTGTTCTGTATTCTACATTCTATATTCTGCAGTCTATATTCTGAAATCTGAATTCTATATTCTGTATTCTATGTTCTGTGTTCGGATTCTATATTCTTTGCTCTATATTCTCTATTCTCTATACTACATTCTATGTTCTATATTCTGTGTTCTGTATTCTGTGTTGTGTGTTCTGTATTCTACATTCTATATTCTGCAATCTATATTCTGAAATCTGTATTCTAAATTCTATATTCTATGTTCTGTGTTCCAATTCTATATTCTATATTCTGTATTCTATATTCTATATTCTGTATTCTATATTCTACATTCTATGTTCTGTATTCTGTATTCCATTTCTGTATGCTGAATTCTATATCCGTATTCTATATTCTGAATTCTATATTATATTGTGTTCCACATTCTGTATTCTGAATTCTATATTCTGTATTCGTGTTCTATATTCTACATTCTATGTTCTGGATTCTGTATTCCATATTCTCTATTCTGTATTCCATATTCTGAATTCTATATTCTGTATTGTGTTCCACATTCTGTATTCTGAATTCTATACTCTGTATTCTCTGTTCTGTATTCTGTATTCTATATTCTACATTCTATTTTCTGTATTCTGTATTCCATATTCTGTATTCTGAATTCTATATTCCGTATTCTATATTCTGATTCTATATTATTGTGTTCCACATTCTGTATTCTGAATTCTATATACTGTATTCGGTGTTCTATATTCTACATTCTATGTTCTGGATTCTGTATTCCATATTCTGAATTCTATATTCTGTATTGTGTTCCACATTCTGTATTCTGAATTCTATATTCTGTATTCTCTGTTCTGTATTCTGTATTCTATATTCCTACATTCTATGTTCTGTATTCTGTATTCCATATTCTGTATTCTGAATTCTATATTCTGTATTCTATGTTCTTTTTATTGTGAATTCAATATTCTGTATTCTGTGTTCTGTATTTCTATTTGTGTTCTGTATTCACATTCTATATTCTGCAGTCTATATCTGAAATCTGAATTCTATATTCTGTATTCTATGTTCTGTGTTCGATTCTATATTCTTTGCTCTATTTCTCTATTCTATATACTACATTCTATGTCTAATATTCTGTATTCCATATCTGTATTCTGTGTTCTGTATTCTTGTTGTGTGTTCTGTATTCTACATTCTATATTCTCAATCTATATCTGAATCTGTAATCTAATTCTGTATTCTATGTTCTGTGTTACCTATTGTATTTTCTGTATTCTGTATTCTATATTCTATATTCTGTATTCTATATTCTACATTCTATGTTCTGTATTCTGTATTCCATAATCTGTATTCTGAATTCTATCATTCCCGTATTCTTATTCTGAATTGTATATTATTTGTGTTCCACATTCTGTATTCTGAATTCTATATATCTGTATTCGGTGTTTCTATATTTCTACATTCAATGTTCTGGATTCTGTATTCCATATTCTGAATTCTATATTCTGTACTGTGTTCCACATTCTGTATTCTGAATTCTATATTCTGTATTTCCTCTGTTCTGTATTCTGTATTCTATATTCTACATTCTATGTGTCTGTATTCTGTATTCCATATTCTGTATTCTGAATTTCTATATTCTGTATTCCATATCTTTTTGTGAATTCAATATTCTGTATTCTGTGTTCTGTATTCTATGTTGTGTGTTCTATATTCTACATTCTATATTCTGCCGTCTATATTCTGAAATCTGAATTCTATATTCTGTATTCTATGTTTCTGTGTTCGGATTCTATATTCTTTGCTCTATATCTCTATTCATATATCTACATTCTATGTCTATATTCTGTATTCCATATTCTGTATTCTGTGTTCTGTATTCTGTGTTGTGTGTTCTGTATTCTACATTTCTATATTCTGCAATCTATATTTGAAATCTGTATTCTATATTCTGTATTCTATGTTCTGTGTTCGGATTCTATATTCTCTATTCTACATTCTGTATTCCACATTCGATATTCTGAATTCTATGTTCGGTATTCTGTGTTCCACATTCTGTATTCTGAATTCTATATTCTGTAATCTTGTTCTTATTCTGTATTCTATATTCTACATCCTAAGTTCTGTATTCTGTATTCTATTTGTGTGTTCTGTATTCTATATTCTTCATACTTGAATCTATATTCTGAAATCTGTATTCTAAGTTCTGTATGCTATGTTCTCTGTTCCGATTCTACATTCTGTATTCTGTATTCTATATTCTACATTCAAGATTGTTTTTTTCTGTATTCCATATTCTGTATTCTGAACCCTATATTCTGTATTCTATATTCTGTATTCCATATTGTGGCATTCTGAATTCAATATTCTGTATTCTGTGTTCTGTATTCTACATTTTATCTTCTATATTCCCTATTCTATATTACAGATTTTAAGTTCTGTATTCTGTATTTCAAATTCTGTGTTCTGTGTTCTGTATTCTATGTTTGTGTGTTCTGTATTCTACATTCTATATTCTGCAGTCTATATTCTGAAATCTGAATTTATATTCTGTATTCTATGTTCTGTGTTCGGATTCTATATTCTTTGCTCTATATTCTCTATTCTCTATACTACATTCTATGTTCTATATCTGTGTTCTGTATTCTGTGTTGTGTGTTCTGTATTCTACATTCTAATTCTGCAATCTATATCGAAATCTGTATTCTAAATTCTATATCTATGTTCTGTGTTCCAATTCTATATTCTATATTCTGTATTCTAATTCCTATTCTGTATTCATATTCTACATTCTATGTTCTGTATTCTGTATTCCATATTCCTGTATGCTGAATTCTATATTCCGTATTCTATATTCTGATTCGATATTATATTGTGTTCCACATTCTGTATTCTGAATTCTATATTCTGTATTCGGTGTTCTATATTCTACATTCTATGTTCTGGATTCTGTATTCCATATTCTCTATTCTGTATTCCATATTCTGAATTCTATATTCTGTATTGTTTCCACATTCTGTATTCTGAATTCCTATATTCGTATTCTCTGTTCTGTATTCTGTATTCTATATTCTACATTCTATGTTCTGTATTTTGTATTCTGTATTCCATATTCTGTATTCTGAATTCTATATTCCTGTATTCCTATTCTTTATTGTGAATTCAATATTCTGTATTCTGTGTTCTGTATTCTATGTTTGTGTGGTTCTGTATTCTACATTCTATATTCTTGCAGTCTATATTCTGAAATCTGAATTCCTATATTCTGTATTCTATTTCTGTGTTCGGATTCTATATTCTTTGCTCTATATTCTCTATTCTTATATACTACATCTTGTTCTATATTCTGTGTTCTGTATTCTGTGTTGTGTGTTCTGTATTCTACATTCTATATTTGCAATCTATATTCTGAAATCTGTATTCTAATTCTTATTCATATTCTATGTTCTGTGTTCCAATTCTATATTCTATTCTGTATTCTAATTCTATATTCTGTATTCTATATCTACATTCTATGTTCTGTATTCTGTATTCCATATTCTGTATTCTGAATTCTAAATTCCGTATTCTATATTCTGAATTCTATTTCTGTATTCTGTTCCACATTCTGTATTATGAATTCTGTTATTCTGTATTCGTGTTCTATATTCTACATTCTATGTTCGGATTCCTGTATTCCATATTCTCTATTCTGTATTCCATATTCCTGAATTCTATATTCGTATTGTGTCTTCCACATTCTGTATTCTGAATTCTATATCCTGTATTCTCTGTTTTCTATATTCTACATTCTATGTTATGTATTCTGTATTCCATAGTCTGTATTCTAATTCTATATTCTGTATTCCATATTCTTTATTGTGAATTCAATATTCTGTATTCTGTGTTTTCTGTATTCTATGGTGTGTGTTCTGTATTCTACATTCTATATTCTGCAGTCTATATTCCTGAAATCTGAATTCTATATTCTGTATTCTATGTTCTGTGTTCAGATTCTATATTCTTTGCTCTATATTCTCTATTCTATATTACTACATTCTATGTTTCTATATTCTGTTTCCATATTCTGTATTCTGTGTTCTGGTATTCTGGGTGTGTGTGTTCTGTATTCTACTTCTAATTCTGCAATCTATTATTCGAAATCTGTCAATCTAAATTCTGTATTCTATGTTCTGTGTTCCTATTGTATTTTCTGTATTCTGTATTCTATATTCTATATTCTGTATTTTATTTCTTACATTCTATTTTCTGTATCTGTCTTCCATAATCTGTATTCTGAATTCTATATTCCGTTATCTATCATGATGTATATTAATTGTGTTTCCCACATTCTGTATTTCTGAATTCTATATTCTGATTCGGTGTTCTATATCTACATTCAATGTTCTGGATTCTGTATTCCATATTCTGAATCTACATTCTGTATTGGTGTTTCCACATTCTGTATTCTGAATTCTATATTCTGTATTCTCTGTTCTGTATTCTGTATTCTATATTCTACATTCTATGTTCTGTATTCTGTATTCCATATTCTGTATTCTGAATTCTATATTCTGTATTCCATTCTTGATTGTGAATTCAAGTATTCTGTATTCCTGGTGTTCTGTATTCTATGTTGTGTGTTCTGTATTCTACATTCTATATTCTTGCAGTCTATATTCTGTATCTGAATTCTATATTCGTAGTTCTATGTTCTGTGTTCGGATTCTATATTCTTTGCTCTATATTCATCTCATCATATACTACATTCTATTCTATATTCTGTATTCCATATTCTGTATTCTGTGGTCTGTATTCTGTGTTTGTGTGTTCTGTATTCTACATACTATATTCTGCAATCTATATTTTGAAATCTGTATTCTATATTCTGTAGTCTATGTTCTGTGTTCGGATTCTATATTCTCTATTCTACATTCTGTATTCCACATTCCTATATTCCTGAATTCTATGTTCGGTATTCTGTGTTCCACATTCTGTATTTGAATTCTAGATTCTGTATTCTATGTTCTATATTCTGTATTCCCCTATACATTCTACATCCTAAGTTCTGTATTCTGTATTCTATTTTGTGTGTTCTGTATTCTATATTCTTCATACTTGAATCTATATTCTGAAATCGGTATTCTAAGTTCGTATTATGTTCTCTGTTCCGTTCTACATTCTGTATTCTGTATTCTATATTCTACATTCTTGTTTTTTCTTTCTGTATTCCATTTCTGTATTCTGAAACCCATATTCTGTATTCTATATTCCTGTTTCCTATTGTGCATTCTGAATTCAATATTCTGTATTCTGTGTTCTGTATTTCTACATTTTATCTTCTATATTCCCTATTCTATATTACACATTTAAGTTCTGTATTCTGTATTTCAAATTCTGTGTTCTGTGTTCTGTAATTCTATGTTGTGTGTTCTGTATTCTACATTTCTATATTCTGCAGTCTATATTCTGAAATCTGAATTTCTATATTCTGTATTCTATGTTCTGTGTTCGGATTCTATATTTTTTGCTCTATATTTTTCTCTATTCTATATACTACATTCTATGTTCTATATTCGGTGTTCGTATTCTGTGTTGTGGTGTTCTGTTATTCTACATTCTATATTCTGCAATCTATATTCTTGAAATCTGGATTCTAAATTCTATATTCTATTGTTGTGTTCCAATTCTATATCTATATTCTGTATTCTATATTCTATATTCTGTATTCTATATTCTACATTCTATGTTCTGTATTCTGTATTCCATATTCTGTATGCTGAATTCTATATTCCGTATTCTATATTCTGAATTCTATATTATATTGTGTTCCACATTCTGTATTCTGAATTCTATATTCTGTATTCGGTGTTCTATATTCTACATTCTATGTTCTGGATTCTGTATTCCATATTCTCTATTCTGTATTCCATATTCTGAATTCTATATTCTGTATTGTGTTCCACATTCTGTATTCTGAATTCTATATTCTGTATTCTCTGTTCTGTATTCTGTATTCTATATTCTACATTCTATGTTCTGTATTCTGTATTCTGTATTCCATATTCTGTATTCTGAATTCTATATTCTGTATTCCATATTCTTTATTGTGAATTCAATATTCTGTATTCTGTGTTCTGTATTCTATGTTGTGTGTTCTGTATTCTACATTCTATATTCTGCAGTCTATATTCTGAAATCTGAATTCTATATTCTGTATTCTATGTTCTGTGTTCGGATTCTATATTCTTTGCTCTATATTCTCTATTCTATATACTACATCCTATGTTCTATATTCTGTGTTCTGTATTCTGTGTTGTGTGTTCTGTATTCTACATTCTATATTCTGCAATCTATATTCTGAAATCTGTATTCTAAATTCTATATTCTATGTTCTGTGTTCCAATTCTATATTCTATATTCTGTATTCTATATTCTATATTCTGTATTCTATATTCTACATTCTATGTTCTGTATTCTGTATTCCATATTCTGTATTCTGAATTCTAAATTCCGTATTCTATATTCTGAATTCTATATTCTGTATTCTGTTCCACATTCTGTATTATGAATTCTGTATTCTGTATTCGTGTTCTATATTCTACATTCTATGTTCTGGATTCTGTATTCCATATTCTCTATTCTGTATTCCATATTCTGAATTCTATATTCTGTATTGTGTTCCACATTCTGTATTCTGAATTCTATATCCTGTATTCTCTGTTTTCTATATTCTACATTCTATGTTATGTATTCTGTATTCCATAGTCTGTATTCTGAATTCTATATTCTGTAGTCCATATTCTTTATTGTGAATTCAATATTCTGTATTCTGTGTTCTGTATTCTATGTTGTGTGTTCTGTATTCTACATTCTATATTCTGCAGTCTATATTCTGAAACCTGAATTCTATATTCTGTATTCTATGTTCTGTGTTCAGATTCTATATTCTTTGCTCTATATTCTCTATTCTATATACTACATTCTATGTTCTATATTCTGTATTCCATATTCTGTATTCTGTGTTCTGTATTCTGTGTTGTGTGTTCTGTATTCTACATTCTATATTCTGCAATCTATATTCTGAAATCTGTATTCTAAATTCTATATTCTATGTTCTGTGTTCCTATACTATATTCTATATTCTGTATTCTATATTCTATATTCTGTATTCTATATTCTACATTCTATGTTCTGTATTCTGTATTCCATATTCTGTATTCTGAATTCTATATTCTGTATTCCATATTCTGTATTGTGAATTCAATATTCTGTATTCTGTGTTCTGTATTGTATGTTGTGTGTTCTGTATTCTACATTCTATATTCTGCAGTCTATATTCTGAAATCTGAATTCTATATTCTGTATTCTATGTTCTGTGTTCGGATTCTATATTCTTTGCTCTATATTCTCTATTCTATATACTACATTCTATGTTCTATATTCTGTATTCCATATTCTGTACTCTGTGTTCTGTATACTATGTTGTGTGTTCTGTATTCTACATTCTATATTCTGCAATCTATATTCTGAAATCTGTATTCTATACTGTGTTCTGTGTTCTGATTTCAGATTCTATATTCTGTGCTCTATATTCTGTATTCTATATACTACATTCTATGTTCTATATTCTGTATTCCATATTCTGTATTCTGAGTTCTATATTCTGTATTCCATATACTGTATTGTGAGTTCTTTATTCTGTATTATGTAATCTATATTGAACATTCTATGTTCTGTATTCTGTATCATATACTGTATTCTGAGTTCTATATTCTATACCCTATATTCTGTATTCCATGTACTGTATTCTGAATTCTATACTCTGGATTCTGTGTTCCATATTCTGTATTGTATATACTACATTCTATGTCCTGTTCTGTATTCCATATTCTGTATTCTGTGTTCTGTGTTCGGATTCTATATTCTGTATTCTGTATTCTGTGTTCCACATTCTGTATTCTGAATTCTATATTCTGTATTCTGTGTTCTGCATTCTATGTTCTCTGTTCGGTGTTCGCCGTTCTATATTCTGTATTCTATATACTACATTCTATGTTATGTATTCTGTATTCCATATTCTGAACTCTGTGTTCTGTATTCTATTTTGCGTGTTCTGTGTTCTGTATTCTATATTCTGTGTTTGGTGTTCTATATTCTATATTCTAAATTCTGAATTCTATATTCTATATTGTGTGCTATATATTCTATGTTTCTTTTCTGTATTCTATATTCTACATTCTGTATTCTCAGTTCTACGTTCTGTGTTCTACATTCTGTGATCTGTATTCCTCCTTCTGTGTTCTTTATTCTATATTCTGAATTCTGTTTTCTATATTGTCAGTTCTGTTTTCTGTACTCTGAATTCTGTATTCTTTATTTTGTATTCTGAATTCTCTTCTGTATTCTGTATTCTATATTCCACATTCTATGTTCTGTATTCTGTATTCCATATTCTGTATTCTGCATTCTATATTCTGTATTCCATATTCTTTATGTGAATTCAATATTCTGTATTCTGTGTTCTGTATTCTATGTTGTGTGTTCTGTATTCTACATTCTATATTCTGCAGTCTATATTCTGAAATCTGAATTCTATATTCTGTATTCTATGTTCTGTGTTCGGATTCTATATTCTTTGCTCTATATTCTTTATTCTATATACTACATTCTATGTTCTATATTCTGTGTTCTGTATTCTGTGTTGTGTGTTCTGTATTCTACATTCCATATTCTGCAATCTATATTCTGAAATCTGTATTCTAAATTCTATATTCTATGTTCTGTGTTCCAATTCTATATTCTATATTCTGTATTCTATATTCTATATTCTGTATTCTATATTCTACATTCTATGTTCTGTATTCTGTATTCCATATCTGTATGCTGAATTCTATATTCTGTATTCTATATTCTGAATTCTATATTATATTGTGTTCCACATTCTGTATTCTGAATTCTATATTCTGTATTCGGTGTTCTATATTCTACATTCTATGTTCTGGATTCTGTATTCCATATTCTCTATTCTGTATTCCATATTCTGAATTCTATATTCTGTATTGTGTTCCACATTCTTTATTCTGAATTCTATATTCTGTATTCTCTGTCTGTATTCTGTATTCTATATTCTACATTCTATGTTCTGTATTCTTTCTGTATTCCATATTCTGTATTCTGAATTCTATATTCCGTATTCTATATTCTGAATTCTATATATATTGTGTTCCACATTCTGTATTCTGAATTCTATATACTGTATTCGGTGTTCTATATTCTACATTCTATGTTCTGGATTCTGTATTCCATATTCTGAATTCTATATTCTGTATTGTGTTCCACATTCTGTATTCTGAATTCTATATTCTGTATTCGGTGTTCTATATTCTACATTCAATGTTCTGGATTCTGTATTCCATATTCTGAATTCTATATTCTGTATTGTGTTCCACATTCTGTATTCTGAATTCTATATTCTGTATTCTCTGTTCTGTATTCTGTATTCTATATTCTACATTCTATGTTCTGTATTCTGTATTCCATATTCTGTATTCTGAATTCTATATTCTGTATTCCATATTCTTTATTGTGAATTCAATATTCTGTATTCTGTGTTCTGTATTCTATGTTGTGTGTTCTGTATTCTACATTCTATATTCTGCAGTCTATATTCTGAAATCTGAATTCTATATTCTGTATTCTATGTTCTGTGTTCGGATTCTATATTCTTTGCTCTATGTTCTCTATTCTATATACTACATTCTATGTTCTATATTCTGTATTCCATATTCTGTATTCTGTGTTCTGTATTCTGTGTTGTGTGTTCTGTATTCTACATTCTATATTCTGCAATCTATATTCTGAAATCTGTATTCTATATTCTGTATTCTATGTTCTGTGTTCGGATTCTATATTCTCTATTCTACATTCTGTATTCCACATTCTATATTCTGAATTCTATATTCGGTATTCTGTGTTCCACATTCTGTATTCTGAATTCTATATTCTGTATTCTATGTTCTATATTCTGTATTCTATATTCTACATCCTAAGTTCTGTATTCTGTATTCTATTTTGTGTGTTCTGTATTCTATATTCTTCATACTTGAATCTATATTCTGAAATCTGTATTCTAAGTTCTGTATGCTATGTTCTCTGTTCCGATTCTACATTCTGTATTCTGTATTCTATATTCTACATTCTAGATTGTTTTTTTCTGTATTCCATATTCTGTATTCTGAACCCTATATTCTGTATTCTATATTCTGTATTCCATATTGTGCATTCTGAATTCAATATTCTGTATTCTGTGTTCTGTATTCTACATTTTATCTTCTATATTCCCTATTCTATATTACACATTTAAGTTCTGTATTCTGTATTTCAAATTCTGTGTTCTGTGTTCTGTATTCTATGTTGTGTGTTCTGTATTCTACATTCTATATTCTGCAATCTATATTCTGAAATCTGTATTCTAAATTCTGTATTCTATGTTCTGTGTTCTGATTCTATATTCTGTATTCTGTATTCTATATTCTACATTCTGTATTCTATATTCTACATTCTATGTTCTGTATTCTGAATTCCATATTCTGTATTCTGGTTTCCCTATTTGGTATTCTAAATTCTGTATTCCATATTCTGTATTCTGGATTCTATATTCTGTATTCCATATTCTTTATTGTGAATTCAATATTCTGTATTCTGTGTTCTGTATTCTATGTTGTGTGTTCTGTATTCTACATTCTATATTCTGCAGTCTATATTCTGAAATCTGAATTCTATATTCTGTATTCTATGTTATGTGTTCGGATTCTATATTCTTTGCTCTATATTCTCTATTCTATATACTACATCCTATGTTCTATATTCTGTATTCCATATTCTGTATTCTGTGTTCTGTATTCTGTGTTGTGTGTTCTGTATTCTACATTCTATATTCTGCAATCTATATTCTGAAATCTGTATTCTAAATTCTATATTCTATGTTCCGTGTTCCTATACTATATTCTATATTCTGTATTCTATATTCTATATTCTGTATTCTATATTCTACATTCTATGTTCTGTATTCTGTATTCCATATTCTGTATTCTGAATTCTATATTCTGTATTCCATATTCTGTATTGTGAATTCAATATTCTGTATTCTGTGTTCTGTATTGTATGTTGTGTGTTCTGTATTCTACATTCTATATTCTGCAGTCTATATTCTGAAATCTGAATTCTATATTCTGTATTCTATGTTCTGTGTTCGGATTCTATATTCTTTGCTCTATATTCTCTATTCTATATACTACATTCTATGTTCTATATTCTGTATTCCATATTCTGTACTCTGTGTTCTGTATACTATGTTGTGTGTTCTGTATTCTACATTCTATATTCTGCAATCTATATTCTGAAATCTGTATTCTATACTGTGTAATTCTGTGTTCTGATTTCAGATTCTATATTCTGTGCTCTATATTCTGTATTCTATATACTACATTCTATGTTCTATATTCTGTATTCCATATTCTGTATTCTGAGTTCTATATTCTGTATTCCATATACTGTATTGTGAGTTCTATATTCTGTATTATGTAATCTATATTGAACATTCTATGTTCTGTATTCTGTATCATATACTGTATTCTGAGTTCTATATTCTATACCCTATATTCTGTATTCCATGTACTGTATTCTGAATTCTATACTCTGGATTCTGTGTTCCATATTCTGTATTGTATATACTACATTCTATGTCCTGTTCTGTATTCCATATTCTGTATTCTGTGTTCTGTGTTCGGATTCTATATTCTGTATTCTGTATTCTGTGTTCCACATTCTGTATTCTGAATTCTATATTCTGTATTCTGCGTTCTGCATTCTATGTTCTCTGTTCGGTGTTCGCCGTTCTATATTCTGTATTCTATATACTACATTCTATGTTATGTATTCTGTATTCCATATTCTGAACTCTGTGTTCTGTATTCTATTTTGCGTGTTCTGTGTTCTGTATTCTATATTCTGTGTTTGGTGTTCTATATTCTATATTCTAAATTCTGAATTCTATATTCTATATTGTGTGTTATATATTCTATGTTCTCTTTTCTGTATTCTATATTCTACATTCTGTATTCTCAGTTCTACGTTCTGTGTTCTACATTCTGTGATCTGTATTCCTACTTCTGTGTTCTTTATTCTATATTCTGAATTCTGTTTTCTATATTGTCAGTTCTGTTTTCTGTACTCTGAATTCTGTATTCTTTATTTTGTATTCTGAATTCTCTTCTGTATTCTGTATTCTATATTCCACATTCTATGTTCTGTATTCTGTATTCCATATTCTGTATTCTGAATTCTATGTTCTGTATTCCATATTCTTTATTGTGAATTCAATATTCTGTATTCTGTGTTCTGTATTCTATGTTGTGTGTTCTGTATTCTACATTCTATATTCTGCAGTCTATATTCTGAAATCTGAATTCTATATTCTGTATTCTATGTTCTGTGTTCGGATTCTATATTCTTTGCTCTATATTCTCTATTCTCTATACTACATTCTATGTTCTATATTCTGTGTTCTGTATTCTGTGTTGTGTGTTCTGTATTCTACATTCTATATTCTGCAATCTATATTCTGAAATCTGTATTCTAAATTCTATATTCTATGTTCTGTGTTCCAATTCTATATTCTATATTCTGTATTCTATATTCTATATTCTGTATTCTATATTCTACATTCTATGTTCTGTATTCTGTATTCCATATTCTGTATGCTGAATTCTATATTCCGTATTCTATATTCTGAATTCTATATTATATTGTGTTCCACATTCTGTATTCTGAATTCTATATTCTGTATTCGGTGTTCTATATTCTACATTCTATGTTCTGGATTCTGTATTCCATATTCTCTATTCTGTATTCCATATTCTGAATTCTATATTCTGTATTGTGTTCCACATTCTGTATTCTGAATTCTATATTCTGTATTCTCTGTTCTGTATTCTGTATTCTATATTCTACATTCTATGTTCTGTATTCTGTATTCTATATTCTGTATTCTGAATTCTATATTCCGTATTCTATATTCTGAATTCTATATTATACTGTGTTCCACATTCTGTATTCTGAATTCTATATACTGTATTCGGTGTTCTATATTCTACATTCTATGTTCTGGATTCTGTATTCCATATTCTGAATTCTATATTCTGTATTGTGTTCCACATTCTGTATTCTGAATTCTATATTCTGTATTCTCTGTTCTGTATTCTGTATTATATATTCTGCATTCTATGTTCTGTATTCTGTATTCTATATTCTACATTCTATTTCTGTATTCTGTATTCCATAGTCTGTATTCTGAATTCTATATTCTGTATTCCATATTCTTTATTGTGAATTCAATATTCTGTATTCTGTGTTCTGTATTGTATGTTGTGTGTTCTGTATTCTACATTCTATATTCTGCAATCTATATTCTGAAATCTGTATTCTAAATTCTATATTCTATGTTCTGTGTTCCAATTCTATATTCTATATTCTGTATTCTATATTCTATATTCTGTATTCTATATTCTACATTCTATGTTCTGTATTCTGTATTCCATATTCTGTATGCTGAATTCTATATTCCGTATTCTATATTCTGAATTCTATATTATATTGTGTTCCACATTCTGTATTCTGAATTCTATATTCTGTATTCGGTGTTCTATATTCTACATTCTATGTTCTGGATTCTGTATTCCATATTCTCTATTCTGTATTCCATATTCTGAATTCTATATTCTGTATTGTGTTCCACATTCTGTATTCTGAATTCTATATTCTGTATTCTCTGTTCTGTATTCTATATTCTATATTCTACATTCTATGTCCTGTTCTGTATTCCATATTCTGTATTCTGTGTTCTGTGTTCCTATTCTATATTCTGTATTCTGTATTCTATATTCTATATTCTGTATTCTATATTCTACATTCTATGTTCTGTATTCTGTATTCCATATTCTGTAAAATTCTGAATTCTAAATTCCGTATTCTATATTCTGAATTCTATATTCTGTATTGTGTTCCACATTCTGTATTATGAATTCTGTATTCTGTATTCGTGTTCTATATTCTACATTCTATGTTCTGGATTCTGTATTCCATATTCTCTATTCTGTATTCCATATTCTGAATTCTATATTCTGTATTGTGTTCCACATTCTGTATTCTGAATTCTATATCCTGTATTCTCTGTTCTGTATTCTGTATTCTATATTCTACATTCTATGTTGTGTATTCTGTATTCCATAGTCTGTATTCTGAATTCTATATTCTGTATTCCATATTCTTTATTGTGAATTCAATATTCTGTATTCTGTGTTCTGTATTGTATGTTGTGTGTTCTGTATTCTACATTCTATATTCTGCAGTCTATATTCTGAAACCTGAATTCTATATTCTGTATTCTATGTTCTGTGTTCGGATTCTATATTCTTTGCTCTATATTCTCTATTCTCTATACTACATTCTATGTTCTATATTCTGTGTTCTGTATTCTGTGTTGTGTGTTCTGTATTCTACATTCTATATTCTGCAATCTATATTCTGAAATCTGTATTCTAAATTCTATATTCTATGTTCTGTGTTCCAATTCTATATTCTATATTCTGTATTCTATATTCTATATTCTGTATTCTATATTCTACATTCTATGTTCTGTATTCTGTATTCCATATTCTGTATGCTGAATTCTATATTCCGTATTCTATATTCTGAATTCTATATTATATTGTGTTCCACATTCTGTATTCTAAATTCTATATTCTGTATTCGGCGTTCTATATTCTACATTCTATGTTCTGGATTCTGTATTCCATATTCTCTATTCTGTATTCCATATTCTGAATTCTATATTCTGTATTGTGTTCCACATTCTGTATTCTGAATTCTATATTCTGTATTCTCTGTTCTGTATTCTATATTCTATATTCTACATTCTATGTCCTGTTCTGTATTCCATATTCTGTATTCTGTGTTCTGTGTTCCTATTCTATATTCTGTATTCTGTATTCTATATTCTATATTCTGTATTCTATATTCTACATTCTATGTTCTGTATTCTGTATTCCATATTCTGTAAAATTCTGAATTCTAAATTCCGTATTCTATATTCTGAATTCTATATTCTGTATTGTGTTCCACATTCTGTATTATGAATTCTGTATTCTGTATTCATGTTCTATATTCTACATTCTATGTTCTGGATTCTGTATTCCATATTCTCTATTCTGTATTCCATATTCTGAATTCTATATTCTGTATTGTGTTCCACATTCTGTATTCTGAATTCTATATCCTGTATTCTCTGTTCTGTATTCTGTATTCTATATTCTACATTCTATGTTGTGTATTCTGTATTCCATAGTCTGTATTCTGAATTCTATATTCTGTATTCCATATTCTTTATTGTGAATTCAATATTCTGTATTCTGTGTTCTGTATTGTATGTTGTGTGTTCTGTATTCTACATTCTATATTCTGCAGTCTATATTCTGAAACCTGAATTCTATATTCTGTATTCTATGTTCTGTGTTCAGATTCTATATTCTTTGCTCTATATTCTCTATTCTATATACTACATTCTATGTTCTATATTCTGTATTCCATATTCTGTATTCTGTGTTCTGTATTCTGTGTTGTGTGTTCTGTATTCTACATTCTATATTCTGCAATCTATATTTTGAAATCTGTATTCTATATTCTGTATTCTATGTTCTGTGTTCGGATTCTATATTCTCTATTCCACATTCTGTATTCCACATTCTATATTCTGAATTCTATGTTCGGTATTCTGTGTTCCACATTCTGTATTCTGAATTGTATATTCTGTATTCTATGTTCTATATTCTGTATTCTATATTCTACATCCTAAGTTGTGTATTCTGTATTCTATTTTGTGTGTTCTGTATTCTATATTCTTCATACTTGAATCTATATTCTGAAATCTGTATTCTAAGTTCTGTATGCTATGTTCTCTGTTCCGATTCTACATTCTGTATTCTGTATTCTATATTCTACATTCTAGATTGTTTTTTTCTGTATTCCATATTCTGTATTCTGAA
Organism: Camelus ferus; assembly: GCF_009834535.1. Classification (NCBI taxonomy): domain Eukaryota; kingdom Metazoa; phylum Chordata; class Mammalia; order Artiodactyla; family Camelidae; genus Camelus; species Camelus ferus. The sequence continues at coordinate 38,199 of NW_022587778.1, forward strand.
CCCTATATTCTGTATTCTATATTCTGTATTCCATATTGTGCATTCTGAATTCAATATTCTGTATTCTGTGTTCTGTATTCTACATTTTATCTTCTATATTCCCTATTCTATATTACACATTTTAAGTTCTGTATTCTGTATTTCAAATTCTGTGTTCTGTGTTCTGTATTCTATGTTGTGTGTTCTGTATTCTACATTCTATATTCTGCAGTCTATATTCTGAAATCTGAATTCTATATTCTGTATTCTATGTTCTGTGTTCGGATTCTATATTCTTTGCTCTATATTCTCTATTCTCTATACTACATTCTATGTTCTATATTCTGTGTTCTGTATTCTGTGTTGTGTGTTCTGTATTCTACATTCTATATTCTGCAATCTATATTCTGAAATCTGTATTCTAAATTCTATATTCTATGTTCTGTGTTCCAATTCTATATTCTATATTCTGTATTCTATATTCTGAGTTGTATATTATATTGTGTTCCACATTCTGTATTCTGAATTCTATATTCTGTATTCGGTGTTCTATATTCTACATTCTATGTTCTGGATTCTGTATTCCATATTCTCTATTCTGTATTCCATATTCTGAATTCTATATTCTGTATTGTGTTCCACATTCTGTATTCTGAATTCTATACTCTGTATTCTCTGTTCTGTATTCTGTATTCTATATTCTACATTCTATGTTCTGTATTCTGTATTCCATATTCTGTATTCTAAATTCTATATTCCGTATTCTATATTCTGAATTCTATATTATATTGTGTTCCACATTCTGTATTCTGAATTCTATATACTGTATTCGGTGTTCTATATTCTACATTCTATGTTCTGGATTCTGTATTCCATATTCTGAATTCTATATTCTGTATTGTGTTCCACATTCTGTATTCTGAATTCTATATTCTGTATTCTCTGTTCTGTATTCTGTATTCTATATTCTACATTCTATGTTCTGTATTCTGTATTCCATATTCTGTATTCTGAATTCTATATTCTGTATTCTATGTTCTTTATTGTGAATTCAATATTCTGTATTCTGTGTTCTGTATTCTATGTTGTGTGTTCTGTATTCTACATTCTATATTCTGCAGTCTATATTCTGAAATCTGAATTCTATATTCTGTATTCTATGTTCTGTGTTCGGATTCTATATTCTTTGCTCTATATTCTCTATTCTATATACTACATTCTATGTTCTATATTCTGTATTCCATATTCTGTATTCTGTGTTCTGTATTCTGTGTTGTGTGTTCTGTATTCTACATTCTATATTCTGCAATCTATATTCTGAAATCTGTAATCTAAATTCTGTATTCTATGTTCTGTGTTCCTATTGTATTTTCTGTATTCTGTATTCTATATTCTATATTCTGTATTCTATATTCTACATTCTATGTTCTGTATTCTGTATTCCATAATCTGTATTCTGAATTCTATATTCCGTATTCTATATTCTGAATTGTATATTATATTGTGTTCCACATTCTGTATTCTGAATTCTATATTCTGTATTCGGTGTTCTATATTCTACATTCAATGTTCTGGATTCTGTATTCCATATTCTGAATTCTATATTCTGTACTGTGTTCCACATTCTGTATTCTGAATTCTATATTCTGTATTCTCTGTTCTGTATTCTGTATTCTATATTCTACATTCTATGTTCTGTATTCTGTATTCCATATTCTGTATTCTGAATTCTATATTCTGTATTCCATATTCTTTATTGTGAATTCAATATTCTGTATTCTGTGTTCTGTATTCTATGTTGTGTGTTCTATATTCTACATTCTATATTCTGCAGTCTATATTCTGAAATCTGAATCTATATTCTGTATTCTATGTTCTGTGTTCGGATTCTATATTCTTTGCTCTATATTCTCTATTCTATATACTACATTCTATGTTCTATATTCTGTATTCCATATTCTGTATTCTGTGTTCTGTATTCTGTGTTGTGTGTTCTGTATTCTACATTCTATATTCTGCAATCTATATTTTGAAATCTGTATTCTATATTCTGTATTCTATGTTCTGTGTTCGGATTCTATATTCTCTATTCTACATTCTGTATTCCACATTCTATATTCTGAATTCTATGTTCGGTATTCTGTGTTCCACATTCTGTATTCTGAATTCTATATTCTGTATTCTATGTTCTATATTCTGTATTCTATATTCTACATCCTAAGTTCTGTATTCTGTATTCTATTTTGTGTGTTCTGTATTCTATATTCTTCATACTTGAATCTATATTCTGAAATCTGTATTCTAAGTTCTGTATGCTATGTTCTCTGTTCCGATTCTACATTCTGTATTCTGTATTCTATATTCTACATTCAAGATTGTTTTTTTCTGTATTCCATATTCTGTATTCTGAACCCTATATTCTGTATTCTATATTCTGTATTCCATATTGTGCATTCTGAATTCAATATTCTGTATTCTGTGTTCTGTATTCTACATTTTATCTTCTATATTCCCTATTCTATATTACAGATTTTAAGTTCTGTATTCTGTATTTCAAATTCTGTGTTCTGTGTTCTGTATTCTATGTTGTGTGTTCTGTATTCTACATTCTATATTCTGCAGTCTATATTCTGAAATCTGAATTCTATATTCTGTATTCTATGTTCTGTGTTCGGATTCTATATTCTTTGCTCTATATTCTCTATTCTCTATACTACATTCTATGTTCTATATTCTGTGTTCTGTATTCTGTGTTGTGTGTTCTGTATTCTACATTCTACATTCTGCAATCTATATTCTGAAATCTGTATTCTAAATTCTATATTCTATGTTCTGTGTTCCAATTCTATATTCTATATTCTGTATTCTATATTCTATATTCTGTATTCTATATTCTACATTCTATGTTCTGTATTCTGTATTCCATATTCTGTATGCTGAATTCTATATTCCGTATTCTATATTCTGAGTTGTATATTATATTGTGTTCCACATTCTGTATTCTGAATTCTATATTCTGTATTCGGTGTTCTATATTCTACATTCTATGTTCTGGATTCTGTATTCCATATTCTCTATTCTGTATTCCATATTCTGAATTCTATATTCTGTATTGTGTTCCACATTCTGTATTCTGAATTCTATATTCTGTATTCTCTGTTCTGTATTCTGTATTCTATATTCTACATTCTATGTTCTGTATTCTGTATTCTGTATTCCATATTCTGTATTCTGAATTCTATATTCTGTATTCCATATTCTTTATTGTGAATTCAATATTCTGTATTCTGTGTTCTGTATTCTATGTTGTGTGTTCTGTATTCTACATTCTATATTCTGCAGTCTATATTCTGAATCTGAATTCTATATTCTGTATTCTATGTTCTGTGTTCGGATTCTATATTCTTTGCTCTATATTCTCTATTCTATATACTACATCCTATGTTCTATATTCTGTGTTCTGTATTCTGTGTTGTGTGTTCTGTATTCTACATTCTATATTCTGCAATCTATATTCTGAAATCTGTATTCTAAATTCTATATTCTATGTTCTGTGTTCCAATTCTATATTCTATATTCTGTATTCTATATTCTATATTCTGTATTCTATATTCTACATTCTATGTTCTGTATTCTGTATTCCATATTCTGTATTCTGAATTCTAAATTCCGTATTCTATATTCTGAATTCTATATTCTGTATTCTGTTCCACATTCTGTATTATGAATTCTGTATTCTGTATTCGTGTTCTATATTCTACATTCTATGTTCTGGATTCTGTATTCCATATTCTCTATTCTGTATTCCATATTCTGAATTCTATATTCTGTATTGTGTTCCACATTCTGTATTCTGAATTCTATATCCTGTATTCTCTGTTTTCTATATTCTACATTCTATGTTATGTATTCTGTATTCCATAGTCTGTATTCTGAATTCTATATTCTGTAGTCCATATTCTTTATTGTGAATTCAATATTCTGTATTCTGTGTTCTGTATTCTATGTTGTGTGTTCTGTATTCTACATTCTATATTCTGCAGTCTATATTCTGAAATCTGAATTCTATATTCTGTATTCTATGTTCTGTGTTCAGATTCTATATTCTTTGCTCTATATTCTCTATTCTATATACTACATTCTATGTTCTATATTCTGTATTCCATATTCTGTATTCTGTGTTCTGTATTCTGTGTTGTGTGTTCTGTATTCTACATTCTATATTCTGCAATCTATATTCTGAAATCTGTAATCTAAATTCTGTATTCTATGTTCTGTGTTCCTATTGTATTTTCTGTATTCTGTATTCTATATTCTATATTCTGTATTCTATATTCTACATTCTATTTTCTGTATTCTGTATTCCATAATCTGTATTCTGAATTCTATATTCCGTATTCTATATTCTGAATTGTATATTATATTGTGTTCCACATTCTGTATTCTGAATTCTATATTCTGTATTCGGTGTTCTATATTCTACATTCAATGTTCTGGATTCTGTATTCCATATTCTGAATTCTATATTCTGTATTGTGTTCCACATTCTGTATTCTGAATTCTATATTCTGTATTCTCTGTTCTGTATTCTGTATTCTATATTCTACATTCTATGTTCTGTATTCTGTATTCCATATTCTGTATTCTGAATTCTATATTCTGTATTCCATATTCTTTATTGTGAATTCAATATTCTGTATTCTGTGTTCTGTATTCTATGTTGTGTGTTCTGTATTCTACATTCTATATTCTGCAGTCTATATTCTGAAATCTGAATTCTATATTCTGTATTCTATGTTCTGTGTTCGGATTCTATATTCTTTGCTCTATATTCTCTATTCTATATACTACATTCTATGTTCTATATTCTGTATTCCATATTCTGTATTCTGTGTTCTGTATTCTGTGTTGTGTGTTCTGTATTCTACATTCTATATTCTGCAATCTATATTTTGAAATCTGTATTCTATATTCTGTATTCTATGTTCTGTGTTCGGATTCTATATTCTCTATTCTACATTCTGTATTCCACATTCTATATTCTGAATTCTATGTTCGGTATTCTGTGTTCCACATTCTGTATTCTGAATTCTATATTCTGTATTCTATGTTCTATATTCTGTATTCTATATTCTACATCCTAAGTTCTGTATTCTGTATTCTATTTTGTGTGTTCTGTATTCTATATTCTTCATACTTGAATCTATATTCTGAAATCTGTATTCTAAGTTCTGTATGCTATGTTTCTCTGTTCCGATTCTACATTCTGTATTCTGTATTCTATATTCTACATTCTAGATTGTTTTTTTCTGTATTCCATATTCTGTATTCTGAACCCTATATTCTGTATTCTATATTCTGTATTCCATATTGTGCATTCTGAATTCAATATTCTGTATTCTGTGTTCTGTATTCTACATTTTATCTTCTATATTCCCTATTCTATATTACACATTTAAGTTCTGTATTCTGTATTTCAAATTCTGTGTTCTGTGTTCTGTATTCTATGTTGTGTGTTCTGTATTCTACATTCTATATTCTGCAGTCTATATTCTGAAATCTGAATTCTATATTCTGTATTCTATGTTCTGTGTTCGGATTCTATATTTTTGCTCTATATTCTCTATTCTATATACTACATTCTATGTTCTATATTCTGTGTTCTGTATTCTGTGTTGTGTGTTCTGTATTCTACATTCTATATTCTGCAATCTATATTCTGAAATCTGTATTCTAAATTCTATATTCTATGTTGTGTTCCAATTCTATATTCTATATTCTGTATTCTATATTCTATATTCTGTATTCTATATTCTACATTCTATGTTCTGTATTCTGTATTCCATATTCTGTATGCTGAATTCTATATTCCGTATTCTATATTCTGAATTCTATATTATATTGTGTTCCACATTCTGTATTCTGAATTCTATATTCTGTATTCGGTGTTCTATATTCTACATTCTATGTTCTGGATTCTGTATTCCCATATTCTCTATTCTGTATTCCATATTCTGAATTCTATATTCTGTATTGTGTTCCACATTCTGTATTCTGAATTCTATATTCTGTATTCTCTGTTCTGTATTCTGTATTCTATATTCTACATTCTATGTTCTGTATTCTGTATTCTGTATTCCATATTCTGTATTCTGAATTCTATATTCTGTATTCCATATTCTTTATTGTGAATTCAAATTTCTGTATTCTGTGTTCTGTATTCTATGTTGTGTGTTCTGTATTCTACATTCTATATTCTGCAGTCTATATTCTGAAATCTGAATTCTATATCTGTATTCTATGTTCTGTGTTCGGATTCTATATTCTTTGCTCTATATTCTCTATTCTATATACTACATCCTATGTTCTATATTCTGTGTTCTGTATTCTGTGTTGTGTGTTCTGTATTCTACATTCTATATTCTGCAATCTATATTCTGAAATCTGTATTCTAAATTCTATATTCTATGTTCTGTGTTCCAATTCTATATTCTATATTCTGTATTCTATATTCTATATTCTGTATTGTATATTTCTACATTCTATGTTCTGTATTCTGTATTCCATATTCTGTATTCTGAATTCTAAATTCCGTATTCTATATTCTGAATTCTATATTCTGTATTCTGTTCCACATTCTGTATTATGAATTCTGTATTCTGTATTCGTGTTCTATATTCTACATTCTATGTTCTGGATTCTGTATTCCATATTCTCTATTCTGTATTCCATATTCTGAATTCTATATTCTGTATTGTGTTCCACATTCTGTATTCTGAATTCTATATCCTGTATTCTCTGTTTTCTATATTCTACATTCTATGTTATGTATTCTGTATTCCATAGTCTGTATTCTGAATTCTATATTCTGTAGTCCATATTCTTTATTGTGAATTCAATATTCTGTATTCTGTGTTCTGTATTCTATGTTGTGTGTTCTGTATTCTACATTCTATATTCTGCAGTCTATATTCTGAAACCTGAATTCTATATTCTGTATTCTATGTTCTGTGTTCAGATTCTATATTCTTTGCTCTATATTCTCTATTCTATATACTACATTCTATGTTCTATATTCTGTATTCCATATTCTGTATTCTGTGTTCTGTATTCTGTGTTGTGTGTTCTGTATTCTACATTCTATATTCTGCAATCTATATTCTGAAATCTGTATTCTAAATTCTATATTCTATGTTCTGTGTTCCTATACTATATTCTATATTCTGTATTCTATATTCTATATTCTGTATTCTATATTCTACATTCTATGTTCTGTATTCTGTATTCCATATTCTGTATTCTGAATTCTATATTCTGTATTCCATATTCTGTATTGTGAATTCAATATTCTGTATTCTGTGTTCTGTATTGTATGTTGTGTGTTCTGTATTCTACATTCTATATTCTGCAGTCTATATTCTGAAATCTGAATTCTATATTCTGTATTCTATGTTCTGTGTTCGGATTCTATATTCTTTGCTCTATATTCTCTATTCTATATACTACATTCTATGTTCTATATTCTGTATTCCATATTCTGTACTCTGTGTTCTGTATACTATGTTGTGTGTTCTGTATTCTACATTCTATATTCTGCAATCTATATTCTGAAATCTGTATTCTATACTGTGTAATTCTGTGTTCTGATTTCAGATTCTATATTCTGTGCTCTATATTCTGTATTCTATATACTACATTCTATGTTCTATATTCTGTATTCCATATTCTGTATTCTGAGTTCTATATTCTGTATTCCATATACTGTATTGTGAGTTCTTTATTCTGTATTATGTAATCTATATTGAACATTCTATGTTCTGTATTCTGTATCATATACTGTATTCTGAGTTTCTATATTCTATACCCTATATTCTGTATTCCATGTACTGTATTCTGAATTCTATACTCTGGATTCTGTGTTCCATATTCTGTATTGTATATACTACATTCTATGTCCTGTTCTGTATTCCATATTCTGTATTCTGTGTTCTGTGTTCGGATTCTATATTCTGTATTCTGTATTCTGTGTTCCACATTCTGTATTCTGAATTCTATATTCTGTATTCTGTGTTTCTGCATTCTATGTTCTCTGTTCGGTGTTCGCCGTTCTATATTCTGTATTCTATATACTACATTCTATGTTATGTATTCTGTATTCCATATTCTGAACTCTGTGTTCTGTATTCTATTTTGCGTGTTCTGTGTTCTGTATTCTATATTCTGTGTTTGGTGTTCTATATTCTATATTCTAAATTCTGAATTCTATATCTATATTGTGTGCTATATATTCTATGTTCTCTTTTCTGTATTCTATATTCTACATTCTGTATTCTCAGTTCTACGTTCTGTGTTCTACATTCTGTGATCTGTATTCCTCCTTCTGTGTTCTTTATTCTATATTCTGAATTCTGTTTTCTATATTGTCAGTTCTGTTTTCTTGTACTCTGAATTCTGTATTCTTTATTTTGTATTCTGAATTCTCTCTGTATTCTGTATTCTATATTCCACATTCTATGTTCTGTATTCTGTATTCCATATTCTGTATTCTGAATTCTATATTCTGTATTCCATATTCTTTATTGTGAATTCAATATTCTGTATTCTGTGTTCTGTATTCTATGTTGTGTGTTCTGTATTCTACATTCTATATTCTGCAGTCTATATTCTGAAATCTGAATTCTATATTCTGTATTCTATGTTCTGTGTTCGGATTCTATATTCTTTGCTCTATATTCTTTATTCTATATACTACATTCTATGTTCTATATTCTGTGTTCTGTATTCTGTGTTGTGTGTTCTGTATTCTACATTCCATATTCTGCAATCTATATTCTGAAATCTGTATTCTAAATTCTATATTCTATGTTCTGTGTTCCAATTCTATATTCTATATTCTGTATTCTATATTCTATATTCTGTATTCTATATTCTACATTCTATGTTCTGTATCTGTATTCCATATTCTGTATGCTGAATTCTATATTCTGTATTCTATATTCTGAATTCTATATTATATTGTGTTCCACATTCTGTATTCTGAATTCTATATTCTGTATTCGGTGTTCTATATTCTACATTCTATGTTCGGGATTCTGTATTCCATATTCTCTATTCTGTATTCCATATTCTGAATTCTATATTCTGTATTGTGTTCCACATTCTTTATTCTGAATTCTATATTCTGTATTCTCTGTTCTGTATTCTGTATTCTATATTCTACATTCTATGTTCTGTATTCTGTATTCTGTATTCCATATTCTGTATTCTGAATTCTATATTCCGTATTCTATATTCTGAATTCTATATTATATTGTGTTCCACATTCTGTATTCTGAATTCTATATACTGTATTCGGTGTTCTATATTCTACATTCTATGTTCTGGATTCTGTATTCCATATTCTGAATTCTATATTCTGTATTGTGTTCCACATTCTGTATTCTGAATTCTATATTCTGTATTCGGTGTTCTATATTCTACATTCATGTTCTGGATTCTGTATTCCATATTCTGAATTCTATATTCTGTATTGTGTTCCACATTCTGTATTCTGAATTCTATATTCTGTATTCTCTGTTCTGTATTCTGTATTCTATATTCTACATTCTATGTTCTGTATTCTGTATTCCATATTCTGTATTCTGAATTCTATATTCTGTATTCCATATTCTTTATTGTGAATTCAATATTCTGTTATTCTGTGTTCTGTATTCTATGTTGTGTGTTCTGTATTCTACATTCTATATTCTGCAGTCTATATTCTGAAATCTGAATTCTATATTCTGTATTCTATGTTCTGTGTTCGGATTCTATATTCTTTGCTCTATGTTCTCTATTCTATATACTACATTCTATGTTCTATATTCTGTATTCCATATTCTGTATTCTGTGTTCTGTATTCTGTGTTGTGTGTTCTGTATTCTACATTCTATATTCTGCAATCTATATTCTGAAATCTGTTATTCTATATTCTGTATTCTATGTTCTGTGTTCGGATTCTATATTCTCTATTCTACATTCTGTATTCCACATTCTATATTCTGAATTCTATATTCGGTATTCTGTGTTCCACATTCTGTATTCTGAATTCTATTCTGTATTCTATGTTCTATATTCTGTATTCTATATTCTACATCCTAAGTTCTGTATTCTGTATTCTATTTTGTGTGTTCTGTATTCTATATTCTTCATACTTGAATCTATATTCTGACATCTGTATTCTAAGTTCTGTATGCTATGTTCTCTGTTCCGATTATACATTCTGTATTCTGTATCTATATTCTACATTCTAGATTGTTTTTTTCTGTATTCCATATTCTGTATTCTGAACCCTATATTCTGTATTCTATATTCTGTATTCCATATTGTGCATTCTGAATTCAATATTCTGTATTCTGTGTTCTGTATTCTACATTTTATCTTCTATATTCCCTATTCTATATACACATTTTAAGTTCTGTATTCTGTATTTCAAATTCTGTGTTCTGTGTTCTGTATTCTATGTTGTGTGTTCTGTATTCTACATTCTATATTCTGCAATCTATATTCTGAAATCTGTATTCTAAATTCTGTATTCTATGTTCTGTGGTCTGATTCTATATTCTGTATTCTGTATTCTATATTCTACATTCTGTATTCTATATTCTACATTCCTATGTTCTGTATTCTGAATTCCAATTTCTGTATTCTGGTTTCCCTATTTGGTATTCTAAATTCTGTATTCCATATTCTGTATTCTGGATTCTATATTCTGTATTCCATATTCTTTATTGTGAATTCAATATTCTTGTATTCTGTGTTCTGTATTCTATGTTGTGTTGTTCTGTATTCTACATTCTATATTCTGCAGTCTATATTCTGAAATCTGAATTCTATATTCTGTATTCTATGTTATGTGTTCGGATTCTATATTCTTTGCTCTATATTCTCTATTCTATATACTACATCCTATGTTCTATATTCTGTATTCCATATTCTGTATTCTGTGTTCTGTATTCTGTGTTGTGTGTTCTGTATTCTACATTCTATATTCTGCAATCTATATTACTGAAATCTGTATTCTAAATTCTATATTCTATGTTCCGTGTTCCTATACTATATTCTATATTCTGTATTCTATATTCTATATTCTGTTATTCTATATTCTACATTCTATGTTCTGTATTCTGTATTCCATATTCGTATTCTGAATTCTATATTCTGTATTCCATATTCTGTATTGTGAATTCAATATTCTGTATTCTGTGTTCTGTATTGTATGTTGTGTGTTCTGTATTCTACATTCTATATTCTGCAGTCTATATTCTGAAATCTGAATTTCTATATTCTGTATTCTATGTTCTGTGTTCGGATTCTATATTCTTTGCTCTATATTCTCTATTCTATATACTACATTCTATGTTCTATATTCTGTATTCCATATTCTGTACTCTGTGTTCTGTATACTATGTTGTGTGTTCTGTATTCTACATTCTATATTCTGCAATCTATATTCTGAAATCTGTATTCTATACTGTGTAATTCTGTGTTCTGATTTCAGATTCTATATTCTGTGCTCTATATTCTGTATTCTATATACTACATTCTATGTTCTATATTCTGTATTCCATATTCTGTATTCTGAGTTCTATATTCTGTATTCCATATACTGTATTGTGAGTTCTATATTCTGTATTATGTAATCTATATTGAACATTCTATGTTCTGTATTCTGTATCATATACTGTATTCTGAGTTCTATATTCTATACCCTATATTCTGTATTCCATGTACTGTATTCTGAATTCTATACTCTGGATTCTGTGTTCCATATTCTGTATTGTATATACTACATTCTATGTCCTGTTCTGTATTCCATATTCTGTATTCTGTGTTCTGTGTTCGGATTCTATATTCTGTATTCTGTATTCTGTGTTCCACATTCTGTATTCTGAATTCTATATTCTGTATTCTGCGTTCTGCATTCTATGTTCTCTGTTCGGTGTTCGCCGTTCTATATTCTGTATTCTATATACTACATTCTATGTTATGTATTCTGTATTCCATATTCTGAACTCTGTGTTCTGTATTCTATTTTGCGTGTTCTGTGTTCTGTATTCTATATTCTGTGTTTGGTGTTCTATATTCTATATTCTAAATTCTGAATTCTATATTCTATATTGTGTGTTATATATTCTATGTTCTCTTTTCTGTATTCTATATTCTACATTCTGTATTCTCAGTTCTACGTTCTGTGTTCTACATTCTGTGATCTGTATTCCTACTTCTCTTCTGTGTTCTTTATTCTATATTCTGAATTCTGTTTTCTATATTGTCAGTTCTGTTTTCTGTACTCTGAATTCTGTATTCTTTATTTTGTATTCTGAATTCTCTTCTGTATTCTGTATTCTATATTCCACATTCTATGTTCTGTATTCTATTCCATATTCTATATTCTGAATTCTATATTCTGTATTCCATATTCTTTATTGTGAATTCAATATTCTGTATTCTCTGTTCTGTATTCTATGTTGTGTGTTCTGTATTCTACATTCTATATTCTGCAGTCTATATTCTGAAATCTGAATTCTATATTCTGTATTCTATGTTCTGTGTTCGGATTCTATATTCTTTGCTCTATATTCTCTATTCTCTATACTACATTCTATGTTCTATATTCTGTGTTCTGTATTCTGTGTTGTGTGTTCTGTATTCTACATTCTATATTCTGCAATCTATATTCTGAAATCTGTATTCTAAATTCTATATTCTATGTTCTGTGTTCCAATTCTATATTCTATATTCTGTATTCTATATTCTATATTCTGTATTCTATATTCTACATTCTATGTTCTGTATTCTGTATTCCATATTCTGTATGCTGAATTCTATATTCTGTATTCTATATTCTGAATTCTATTTATATTATTGTGTTCCACATTCTGTATTCTGAATTCTATATTCTGTATTCGGTGTTCTATATTCTACATTCTATGTTCTGGATTCTGTATTCCATCTTCTCTATTCTGTATTCCATATTATGAATTCTATATTCTGTATTGTGTTCCACATTCTGTATTCTGAATTCTATATTCTGTATTCGGTGTTCTATATTCTACATTCAATGTTCTGGATTCTGTATTCCATATTCTGAATTCTATATTCTGTATTGTGTTCCACATTCTGTATTCTGAATTCTATATTCTGTATTCTCTGTTCTGTATTCTGTATTCTATATTCTACATTCTATGTTCTGTATTCTGTATTCCATATTCTGTATTCTGAATTCTATATTCTGTATTCCATATTCTTTTTTGTGAATTCAATATTCTGTATTCTGTGTTCTGTATTCTATGTTTGTGTTCTGTATTCTACATTCTATATTCTGCAGTCTATATTCTGAAATCTGAATTCTATATTCTGTATTCTATGTTCTGTGTTCGGATTCTATATTCTTTGCTCTATGTTCTCTATTCTCTATACTACATTCTATGTTCTATATTCTGTATTCTGTATTCTGTGTTGTGTGTTCTGTATTCTACATTCTATATTCTGCAATCTATATTTTGAAATCTGTATTCTATATTCTGTATTCTATGTTCTGTGTTCGGATTCTATATTCTCTATTCTACATTCTGTATTCCACATTCTATATTCTGAATTCTATGTTCGGTATTCTGTGTTCCACATTCTGTATTCTGAATTCTATATTCTGTATTCTATGTTCTATATTCTGTATTCTATATTCTACATCCTAAGTTCTGTATTCTGTATTCTATTTTGTGTGTTCTGTATTCTATATTCTTCATACTTGAATCTATATTCTGAAATCTGTATTCTAAGTTCTGTATGCTATGTTCTCTGTTCCGATTCTACATTCTGTATTCTGTATTCTATATTCTACATTCAAGATTGTTTTTTTCTGTATTCCATATTCTGTATTCTGAACCCTATATTCTGTATTCTATATTCTGTATTCCATATTGTGCATTCTGAATTCAATATTCTGTATTCTGTGTTCTGTATTCTACATTTTATCTTCTATATTCCCTATTCTATATTACACATTTTAAGTTCTGTATTCTGTATTTCAAATTCTGTGTTCTGTGTTCTGTATTCTATGTTGTGTGTTCTGTATTCTACATTCTATATTCTGCAGTCTATATTCTGAAATCTGAATTCTAAATTCTGTATTCTATGTTCTGTGTTCTGATTCTATATTCTGTATTCTGTATTCTATATTCTACATTCTGTATTCTATATTCTACATTCTATGTTCTGTATTCTGAATTCCATATTCTGTATTCTGGTTTCCCTAATTGGTATTCTAAATTCTGTATTCCATATTCTGTATTCTGGATTCTATATTCTGTATTCCATATTCTTTATTGTGAATTCAATATTCTGTATTCTGTGTTCTGTATTCTATGTTGTGTGTTCTGTATTCTACATTCTATATTCTGCAGTCTATATTCTGAAATCTGAATTCTATATTCTGTATTCTATGTTATGTGTTCGGATTCTATATTCTTTGCTCTATATTCTCTATTCTATATACTACATTCTATGTTCTATATTCTGTGTTCTGTATTCTGTGTTGTGTGTTCTGTATTCTACATTCTATATTCTGCAATCTATATTCTGAAATCTGTATTCTAAATTCTATATTCTATGTTCTGTGTTCCAATTCTATATTCTATATTCTGTATTCTATATTCTATTCTGTATTCTATATTCTACATTCTATGTTCTGTATTCTGTATTCCATATTCTGTATGCTGAATTCTATATTCCGTATTCTATATTCTGAATTCTATATTATATTGTGTTCCACATTCTGTATTCTGAATTCTATATTCTGTATTCGGTGTTCTATATTCTACATTCTATGTTCTGGATTCTGTATTCCATATTCTCTATTCTGTATTCCATATTCTGAATTCTATATTCTGTATTGTGTTCCACATTCTGTATTCTGAATTCTATATTCTGTATTCTCTGTTCTGTATTCTGTATTCTATATTCTACATTCTATGTTCTGTATTCTGTATTCTATATTCTGTATTCTGAATTCTATATTCCGTATTCTATATTCTGAATTCTATATTATACTGTGTTCCACATTCTGTATTCTGAATTCTATATACTGTATTCGGTGTTCTATATTCTACATTCTATGTTCTGGATTCTGTATTCCATATTCTGAATTCTATATTCTGTATTGTGTTCCACATTCTGTATTCTGAATTCTATATTCTGTATTCTCTGTTCTGTATTCTGTATTATATATTCTGCATTCTATGTTCTGTATTCTGTATTCTATATTCTACATTCTATTTCTGTATTCTGTATTCCATAGTCTGTATTCTGAATTCTATATTCTGTATTCCATATTCTTTATTGTGAATTCAATATTCTGTATTCTGTGTTCTGTATTGTATGTTGTGTTTCTGTATTCTACATTCTATATTCTGCAATCTATATTCTGAAATCTGTATTCTAAATTCTATATTCTATGTTCTGTGTTCCAATTCTATATTCTATATTCTGTATTCTATATTCTATATTCTGTATTCTATATTCTACATTCTATGTTCTGTATTCTGTATTCCATATTCTGTATGCTGAATTCTATATTCCGTATTCTATATTCTGAATTCTATATTATATTGTGTTCCACATTCTGTATTCTGAATTCTATATTCTGTATTCGGTGTTCTATATTCTACATTCTATGTTCTGGATTCTGTATTCCATATTCTCTATTCTGTATTCCATATTCTGAATTCTATATTCTGTATTGTGTTCCACATTCTGTATTCTGAATTCTATATTCTGTATTCTCTGTTCTGTATTCTATATTCTATATTCTACATTCTATGTCCTGTTCTGTATTCCATATTCTGTATTCTGTGTTCTGTGTTCCTATTCTATATTCTGTATTCTGTATTCTATATTCTATATTCTGTATTCTATATTCTACATTCTATGTTCTGTATTCTGTATTCCATATTCTGTAAAATTCTGAATTCTAAATTCCGTATTCTATATTCTGAATTCTATATTCTGTATTGTGTTCCACATTCTGTATTATGAATTCTGTATTCTGTATTCGTGTTCTATATTCTACATTCTATGTTCTGGATTCTGTATTCCATATTCCTATTCTGTATTCCATATTCTGAATTCTATATTCTGTATTGTGTTCCACATTCTGTATTCTGAATTCTATATCCTGTATTCTCTGTTCTGTATTCTGTATTCTATATTCTACATTCTATGTTGTGTATTCTGTATTCCATAGTCTGTATTCTGAATTCTATATTCTGTATTCCATATTCTTTATTGTGAATTCAATATTCTGTATTCTGTGTTCTGTATTGTATGTTGTGTGTTCTGTATTCTACATTCTATATTCTGCAGTCTATATTCTGAAACCTGAATTCTATATTCTGTATTCTATGTTCTGTGTTCGGATTCTATATTCTTTGCTCTATATTCTCTATTCTCTATACTACATTCTATGTTCTATATTCTGTGTTCTGTATTCTGTGTTGTGTGTTCTGTATTCTACATTCTATATTCTGCAATCTATATTCTGAAATCTGTATTCTAAATTCTATATTCTATGTTCTGTGTTCCAATTCTATATTCTATATTCTGTATTCTGTATTCTATATTCTATATTCTGTATTCTATATTCTACATTCTATGTTCTGTATTCTGTATTCCATATTCTGTATGCTGAATTCTATATTCCGTATTCTATATTCTGAATTCTATATTATATTGTGTTCCACATTCTGTATTCTAAATTCTATATTCTGTATTCGGCGTTCTATATTCTACATTCTATGTTCTGGATTCTGTATTCCATATTCTCTATTCTGTATTCCATATTCTGAATTCTATATTCTGTATTGTGTTCCACATTCTGTATTCTGAATTCTATATTCTGTATTCTCTGTTCTGTATTCTATATTCTATATTCTACATTCTATGTCCTGTTCTGTATTCCATATTCTGTATTCTGTGTTCTGTGTCCTATTCTATATTCTGTATTCTGTATTCTATATTCTATATTCTGTATTCTATATTCTACATTCTATGTTCTGTATTCTGTATTCCATATTCTGTAAAATTCTGAATTCTAAATTCCGTATTCTATATTCTGAATTCTATATTCTGTATTGTGTTCCACATTCTGTATTATGAATTCTGTATTCTGTATTCATGTTCTATATTCTACATTCTATGTTCTGGATTCTGTATTCCATATTCTCTATTCTGTATTCCATATCTGAATTCTATATTCTGTATTGTGTTCCACATTCTGTATTCTGAATTCTATATCCTGTATTCTCTGTTCTGTATTCTGTATTCTATATTCTACATTCTATGTTGTGTATTCTGTATTCCATAGTCTGTATTCTGAATTCTATATTCTGTATTCCATATTCTTTATTGTGAATTCAATATTCTGTATTCTGTGTTCTGTATTGTATGTTGTGTGTTCTGTATTCTACATTCTATATTCTGCAGTCTATATTCTGAAACCTGAATTCTATATTCTGTATTCTATGTTCTGTGTTCAGATTCTATATTCTTTGCTCTATATTCTCTATTCTATATACTACATTCTATGTTCTATATTCTGTATTCCATATTCTGTATTCTGTGTTCTGTATTCTGTGTTGTGTGTTCTGTATTCTACATTCTATATTCTGCAATCTATATTCTGAAATCTGTATTCTATACTGTGTAATTCTGTGTTCTGATTTCAGATTCTATATTCTGTGCTCTATATTCTGTATTCTATATACTACATTCTATGTTCTATATTCTGTATTCCATATTCTGTATTCTGAGTTCTATATTCTGTATTCCATATACTGTATTGTGAGTTCTATATTCTGTATTATGTATCTATATTGAACATTCTATGTTCTGTATTCTGTATCATATACTGTATTCTGAGTTCTATATTCTGTACCCTATATTCTGTATTCCATGTACTGTATTCTGAATTCTATACTCTGATTCTGTGTTCCATATTCTGTATTCTATATACTACATTCTATGTCCTGTTCTGTATTCCATATTCTGTATTCTGTGTTCTGTGTTCGGATTCTATATTCTGTACTCTGTATTCTGTGTTCCACATTCTGTATTCTGAATTCTATATTCTGTATTCTGTGTTCTGCATTCTATGTTCTCTGTTCGGTGTTCGCCGTTCTATATTCTGTATTCTATATACTACATTCTATGTTATGTATTCTGTATTCCATATTCTGAACTCTGTGTTCTGTATTCTATTTTGCGTGTTCTGTGTTCTGTATTCTATATTCTGTGTTCGGTGTTCTATATTCTATATTCTAAATTCTGAATTCTATATTCTATATTGTGTTTTATATATTCTATGTTCTCTTTTCTGTATTCTATATTCTACATTCTGTATTCTCAGTTCTACGTTCTGTGTTCTACATTCTGTGATCTGTATTCCTCCTTCTGTGTTCTTTTTCTATATTCTGAATTCTGTTTTCTATATTGTCAGTTCTGTTTTCTGTACTCTGAATTCTGTATTCTTTATTTTGTATTCTGAATTCTCTTCTGTATTCTGTATTCTATATTCCACATTCTATGTTCTGTATTCTGTATTCCATATTCTGTATTCTGAATTCTATATTCTGTATTCCATATTCTTTATTGTGAATTCAATATTCTGTATTCTGTGTTCTGTATTCTATGTTGTGTGTTCTGTATTCTACATTCTATATTCTGCAGTGTATATTCTGAATCTGAATTCTATATTCTGTATTCTATGTTCTGTGTTCGGATTCTATATTCTTTGCTCTATATTCTCTATTCTATATACTACATTCTATGTTCTATATTCTGTATTCCATATTCTGTACTCTGTGTTCTGTATACTATGTTGTGTGTTCTGTATTCTACTTCTATATTCTGCAATCTATATTCTGAAATCTGTATTCTATACTGTGTAATTCTGTGTTCTGATTTCAGATTCTATATTCTGTGCTCTATATTCTGTATTCTATATACTACATTCTATGTTCTATATTCTGTATTCCATATTCTGTATTCTGAGTTCTATATTCTGTATTCCATATACTGTATTGTGAGTTCTATATTCTGTATTATGTAATCTATATTGAACATTCTATGTTCTGTATTCTGTATCATATACTGTATTCTGAGTTCTATATTCTGTACCCTATATTCTGTATTCCATGTACTGTATTCTGAATTCTATACTCTGGATTCTGTGTTCCATATTCTGTATTCTATATACTACATTCTATGTCCTGTTCTGTATTCCATATTCTGTATTCTGTGTTCTGTGTTCGGATTCTATATTCTGTATTCTGTATTCTGTGTTCCACATTCTGTATTCTGAATTCTATATTCTGTATTCTGTGTTCTGCATTCTATGTTCTCTGTTCGGTGTTCGCCGTTCTATATTCTGTATTCTATATACTACATTCTATGTTATGTATTCTGTATTCCATATTCTGAACTCTGTGTTCTGTATTCTATTTTGCGTGTTCTGTGTTCTGTATTCTATATTCTGTGTTCGGTGTTCTATATTCTATATTCTAAATTCTGAATTCTATATTCTATATTGTTTTTATATATTCTATGTTCTCTTTTCTGTATTCTATATTCTACATTCTGTATTCTCAGTTCTACGTTCTGTGTTCTACATTCTGTGATCTGTATTCCTCCTTCTGTGTTCTTTATTCTATATTCTGAATTCTGTTTTCTATATTGTCAGTTCTGTTTTCTGTACTCTGAATTCTGTATTCTTTATTTTGTATTCTGAATTCTCTTCTCTTCTGTATTCTGTATTCTATATTCCACATTCTATGTTCTGTATTTGTATTCCATATTCCTGTAGTTGAATTCTATATTCTGTATTCCATATTCTTTATTGTGAATTCAATATTCTGT
>NW_022587779.1:0-58035 GCF_009834535.1 Camelus ferus
TTACCCCGCCCTGCTTTCATTTGCCCTGAGTACGTGCTTGTGCAGAAATCTATTCCCTCATTTTCCTCATCTAGTCCACGCAGCCCAGAACTTTGCAGTTAACTTTGAAGCCAGGGAACTACTACAGAATAAAAAAACTCATATTAATGACACAGTTTGTCACTCAAAATGACATCTAACGTAAGTGTCATTATGGCCACATCCCATATAAGACTGCACATGGTACAAAAGTCAGAAATCCTCATGAGGGGGTCACTAGTCATCCCTCAGATTGAAAGTCTTCATATCTATAACTATAGCTACAAATACGAATGTCTATAGCAATCTCTAGCTCTATAATGTCTACATCTACGTCTACAGATACAGAAATAAAGGTATAAAAGGGACAAGGGCTGCCCATCATCTTTAAATACAAGACAGCAAGGATCTTCACAGATTCTCTCCATGCAGAAGGAAGTCCCCATGGAGAGGTCTGTAAACAGAATGGCAGAGCAGTCACGATATTTTATTCGGAGATACCAGTGTTTATTTTTAAACAAAAAGGAAGGCTCTCAAGACCCATTCATTTTCTCTTAACCACAGACAAACTTCACCCACCCCCTTTGGAAGCTACGATTATATTCCTAGTATGCTAGATCATTTCAAAAAGAATAAAATATAATGAAGGGATGCTCTTCCAAACACAAATTTTATAGAATCCTTTGGACTAGCAGCTTTGGAACTTCTTCTCTCAGGGGAAGTGAATTTAAGTGGAGCTGCACTTGAGTTCAGCTTGTATTCCCCTCTCAATTACCATCAGTGCAGCTGAATCAGGAGCTACCCCAAAATTCCTGAGATAGCTTTTTTAAAATCTAAAATAAAAGAAGAAAGTGTGATTGCAGGCTGCGGTGAAAGAAACCTCGAGACAAGAGGGACAAAATCCCTGGAGGGAGGGAGCTAAGGGCAGGAAATAATGAAACAAACCCCTGAAACACCCAAAGCAGAATATGCACCTTGTGATCCCTGTTCTTCCTTTTAATTGTTCAGGCCTGCAAATATTTGATGGGATGTTGCTTGACTTAAGATACACAGTAATTTTTAACAGATAGAAAATAAACAACTGAGGTGATTATCAGAATGTGGAAAAGGAACAGCCAGTTAGGGTAATATATTTGGGAGTCACTGTGATTAGAAAGCCCCCCAACAGTGGACCCCAGCAGCCGGCAGTGGGAGAGACCCTATCGTGGCTTACTGCTTAAGCATGCTGCAGGCAACTACCATGTCAGTATTTAATGGCTCAAAACAATAAGATACGTTTTTAAGACACAAAACGTTATTCAGCAATGCTTCTCTACTACCGATAGAGAGATCGTGGCTTGGGCTTCGAGTTTTCAATAAGTGAGAGGCATTTTTACTAATTAAAGTAAGTTTCGGAGCTGGTTGCTAGATTTGAGCAATTCTGGAAAAATAGCTCACTTGAAGATAATAGTGCAACCTGAAATTTATGAAATATTATCGAAACTTAATAGTCAAAATGGCGTAATGAGAAATGGAGCTATTTATCTCTTATTTACCTTCATGCCTTAACCTAGGCCCACAATTTCAGCCATATAAGATGTTCAACTATTTTCTGAAAGCTCTAAGTGCCATCAGGAGGGGATTTTTAACATAGCACTGAGAATACCCATGGGAGCATCATTTAAGTTGCCCTGAACATACTTCCTGATGCATCATTTCTAGCTTGACAGCTCTGCTCTGTAAAACACACTCTGGTTCACAAATGCACGTGAGTGCCATAGCAGACTTTCCTCTGCTGACCCAAGGTACTGTTGCATGGATCTAAGTAGTGTCTACACAGCAAGAATCTGAGCCTACAAGATAACAGAACCGGTTTTGTCTGATTACAGAAAGATTTTTGAGGGTACTTCCCCAGGCATGTTAAAAAAAAAAGAAAAATAAAGAACTAGATCCACCTTTTATAACTTGGCTATCAGTATCATATTTGTGATGACAAATGCTGTTTGCATTTTGATTCTCAACCATTCTATCACAGGGTAGGTGTGCTAATTTTATGCTTCCACAGTGGGTACTGCACCGAATAGTGTGGATATAGAGATAGAGCAGACCTGGGCTCCAAGGATCACATTAACATACAGAGATGCACAAAACGTGCAAAGTTAAGAATTAGATGAAGCTAAGATTTTAGTAGATTTAAGACTTTCACGTGAGCCAGCGCTGAGATTGACAGCTGGTGTTGCCGTCATAGTGCTGTGACCTTCAATGACTTCATCACCATAGGCCTCAATTTCTTGGTCTGTAAAACGGAATTAACACCAAAGGCATCTCATCGGATGATTCTGAGATTTAAGCGAAGTAACTATGTAACTCACTTACTAGTGAACCTGGCTGATAATAAATGCTCAATTAATGTTAGCTAAACGGTATCTGAACCAATATTTAAAAAGAAACAAACAGACTTTGTGTTTGAACTTCTGAATATACAACAATCACAAAGGTCCTAGTGAAAGGGAGAGACAGGGAGAGGAGCGGTGGTTAGCGTGTGTTCCTCTACTCACCGGCAGCTTTGAGTTCCACTTCATAGGGCTGTTCAAGAACATAATAACGGGCCACAAACACAACCGCCCTTCAATAACATGAAGGTGGGCAGAAGGACTACAAAGGTGCAGTGAAGCACAATGGGAGGAAACATAAAACAGCTGTTGATCACTGGGAAGTAGTAACAGCAAACAGGCAGAGCTGGCAGGGACCAGCCAGAGAAGAGGTGGCTCAGAGGAAGAGCGACAACTGAGCTACCCATGAGGCCAAGTCGCTGAGCTCCAAACAGCGGGCTACCGGGCAAGTCAACCAAAGGCTTTCCCCTTGTAATCCAGCCTGGGGTCCTGTACGGGTCAGCGGGTCTCTCTCTCTGTGGTTGGGATATAAACCCAGACAACACCTCCTAGAGACAGCCTGGGAGAGTGAAAAGAGCAGAGGCTGTGTGTATTCCCACAGCTCCACCGCCTACCGGCTCGGGTGAACTTGGGCAAGTCACTTGACCTCTGTGTGGCTCAATAGTCTGTAAAATGTGAGGATAGTGTCAACCCAGCAAGCAACCAATCAATGTTAGTGTTCTCTGATTTCCTTCTCAGCCCCATGCCATGGAACATTTGGCTTATTTATATAGATGGCTTTATCTTAGTACAGTATTCAGCCCTTAAAGCACTGGGGGTTACTGAATTGAATCTGTTGAGTCTTTGGCATGGGGACCTAGCAGATTTCCCCACTCTGTAACAACAGGAAAGCATCACTGCCCATCATTTCGCAGCAATCATTTCATTCTTTACCTCGGGATTACTTTTGCTCCGTGAAGCTCTCTAGAGTTTCAATATTCTTGGTGCATTTGACGAATTTTGCTTTCAATCCAGTTCCCAGGTGCAGACCTTTTATTTTTTTATTATTATTATTATTATTATTATTATTATTATTATTATTATTATTATTATTATTATTATTATTATTATTATTATTATATCCCTGGCAACCAAACTTCAGTCTTTTAAAACCTCAAGGAAAGCCTGCTGTCATTGGCATTGCCCTTATCCAAATCTGCATGTACTTCCTGACCACAAATTAGGTCACAGATAAGTTTGGAGCTGCCAATCAGCTTCGGATTCATCAAGCATTTTAAACTGCTGGCGCCGCAGCACAAACGCCAGTGTGTGCCTACGATAACGGTATCATTTGCATAGTTACAATCAGTTAGTGATAGAATGCCTGAGAGGCAGAGGGGATGCGCGGCAAATGCAAAGTCACTCAGATTTGCATTCATTTCGGTTTTAAACGGGGAACAGAGGACCTGACTGAAAGGGGCATCACCTTCCGCGCAGCTTGGCTCTGCCGCGCTCGGGCTATTGAGCGTTTCGACTCTTTGAAAGTGCTTTGTGATCTTCCTATGAGCTATTCTTCTCAACAATGTATGACATACCTAGTAGGCATTATTATCCATAATTTAGTGAAAGGGAAGTGAATCAAAAACAGGTTGAATGACTTGTTCAACCCCGCAGGAAGTCACGGCACAGGCAGAGGAAGAACCCACAGCTTTTACCGGCTCCCCATCTGTTGCTAAGCCCCATTAGCTGTGTTTCCTACCTGTACCCAGTAATTAGCCAAACTAAGCGCTGCCAAATAACGACATTGCACTAAGTTTTTTTTTTCATCATTTTCCCTCTTTTGAACTTACTCATTTGACTTGCAAAACACTGTAACCCTCCCCTCGCAAAAACAAACAAACAAACAAAAAAACCCAAAAAACAGGAACAATAAAAAGAGAGTGAGTGAACTGGAGTTCATTTATTCTGAGGATTGAGAGCACAAGGAGTTAAAGTTTCTAAATGCTGTGGCTGGTGCTGCGAGAGAGGCTGGGAAACCTTAAGAGAACTGTGCTCTACTTAAATGACAAGTACTGGGATCTGATTGATATTCTCTGTAAAGCTCTCCCCAGTTACATAGTTTTTTCCTTGGCACCTATGATTTATGGAATATCCCTGTATTAATTAGGCATATGCTAGTATTTTGGAACGAGAGGCAGTAAGACAATTCTCTAGCATCTCATTGCATAATACAATTTGTTGAAAAGATGTGATTTTAGAAACTAGGAGAAAAGGTTAAGCACCTGTTTCAGGTACCATAATAGAAAATGCTGTCAGGAGTAGCAAGCTATCTCCTAAATATTAAAAAAAAAAAAAAAAAGAAAGAAAAGTAACTTCTTTAGTAGGAAATAAAAAAGAAGTTAAAAATCACAGCAATTCCTGACTCAGCAAACAAATGCAGTTGATAAATGCACTTGCTACCCTGTCTACAGCTGATCTAGCCTTTTCAGGGTGGCCTTATCAAGTTAGGATCTTGCTAGAGAGTAATGAACACAAGGAAAGATGCCGGTCCTCAATTGCTCATCATTAGAGCTCCTAGTTCAGCTTGAGGGAGAGCAGGGACTGGGATAAATCAGGGCTTTGAACCTCCTGATAACCGATCTTCAAATCTCAGAATCTGGGGATCATTCTGAAGTATCTGCTACCTGGCTGGATTGCTACGTCCATTAATATGGTGAAGACAAAACGGGGCAGGCATTCATCTTTGCAAAGGGAATTAGCAGGATTGGACCACATGTGAACCTGACCTAGTGTGTCACCCAGAGCAGTCTTTTTGTACCTCAGTTTCTCCCACATGAATTAAGAATGACAGTCACTTCTGGAGAGGGCAAATGAGAGCACACAAGAGGGGAGTTTACTTTTAATTAAAGTGCCACATAAACGTAAAAGCAAATGACGTGTCACAGAAATTCAGCAATGGGAATGAAATACTTGTTGAATATCGACTTGGCTGTAAACTCTCTGCACTTGACAAAGGATATTTCTAAACATCACAAGAACCCTGCAGAACAAGTAGTTCAGAATGATCTGCGTGGGTAGCGAAAAAGCCAAGAGCAGAGAGGTTTCTACCTCTGAGGTCCAAGGGCACTGCTCCAGAGACCCTGTTTGAAGTTGTTGAGTGATTTATAGGAAATCCAAACATGAGTTCCTCTTTCTGTTATCTGCAACTGCTTAGTCTTGCTCAGTCCTCAATCAATTTTTATGAATATAGCTACCTTCAGGGACTTCCTCATGTTTGAATCTTCCTCATGTTTGCTGTTTCCCTTGGGCATCCTCAGCCATCCAAGATGGAACACTTTTATTCTCTTCTCTATCCCCACCCCACTCCATCAGCTCTAGATCCCTTCACTCATTCCCACTGTGGTCCAGGGGATGGGATACTTATAAGACCCTGATGCTCGTATCAGAGAGGTCCGAGATACTTTACCATTTTGGACTGACTCTAAGATTTGTAGCAGCCACAGAACTTCAATATCAGGTTTTTTTTTTTTTTAATGCTTCTGAGATTGTACAAAATACTAGGGGCAACAGTTACTCAGCCTGACTTAGGAAGGGGTCTTCTGCTGATGAGGGACAGCCCAGGGGGCTCAAATCATGGTCCAGGCTGTGAGCAGTGGGAGGATGTTTATGCCACAGTGGTCTCTTTGTCCATCACAGATTTATCCTATTTCATTTGCTTAAGGGGAACTCTTCAAATGTTTTTGTCCCCATTTGATACATATTCAGCTAATATAAGGTGGATAGGATACTCTGCACAATGGCCAATTAGCCTTTTACTAAATCTGTACAAAACATGCACATATATAAAATATATTACATTTCCCAAAATAGCAAGTCTGGCTAAAATATATTACATTTCCCAAAATAGCAAGTCTGGCTTCCTCATCGTAAGGTTATTCAGAGTGTAGGTTCTGATGTCAGTTGTTGAGATTTTTAGCTCAGTGAGTTTTGGGGAAATTTCTATCATTTCTTTAAGTCTTCAGCTTCCTTCTGTGTAAAACAAAATAAAAATAGAACTTACATCATAGGGTTTTTTGAGGATGAAACATGATGATGTATATGAAGCACACAGCTCAGCTCATAACACATGCTAAACACTTGATATCTGTTTTTACAGGTGTATCTGTACACATGCACACAAAGGGCACATGCAAGGCAAGCAGGGAGGCTCATCAGGAGGATGGACACTTCCTATAATGAATTTACTCCATTAGAGTAGATATTACTGTTCTCATCTTACTCTTGAGGGAAAAGCAGAGATGGATTAAAATGGCTTCCAAGCACACAGGCTGGTTATTGATCACGTAAGAATCAATTTGGGATTCCAATTCTAACTTGTCTCTATACAAAGGCTCTATTTATTTTTAATTGCAATATAGTCACTTCACAGTGTGTCAATTTCTGGTGCACAGCATAATGTTTCAGTCATATATATACATACATATATTCGTTTTCATATTCTTTTTCATTATAGGTTACTACAAGACATTGAATATAGTTCCCTGCACTATACAGAAGAAACTTGCTTATCTATTTTATACACAGTAGTTAATATTTGCTCTGCTTCTAACAACATAGCTCTCCCTGCTGTAGGTATAATCAGCATGAACAAAAAGCAAAGGCATAAAAAAGCTTCATGAAAACTACTTTCAACTTTATTCCAGGTCCTCTTTCCACAGCTGCTCCTGAATCTTCATCCTCTGATTATCTTAGAGGAAGATAAGTAAGGCTAGTTCCTTCCACCTGATTTTCACTCCTGCACAGTTACCACTCCCACAGGTCTAGATAGATAATGTTTTCAGGGAGTGCCACATCCTATGGGAACTGATAATTTTAAAGAAGATTCTTGAAGACTCAAATGTATAAAATGCAAAACAGTGAGTCAGTAATGGCAGAATTCAGGCATCATGACAGAAGCAAGGAGTAACTGGCTATGAAAAGGGGAATATTCAGTTTTAGCTGAGGAACTCTCCTAAGATACTCAAATCTCTTCCTTTTCAGGAACCACCCTGCTCTACATAATGCGTCCCCTTTTCATAGTTTGTTTGCTTTATTTTGCTTTTGTTTTCCTACTGTAAAAATTTTTCAGTAAAATAGTTCAAATATTATAATCATATAGAAAGAAATCAGTCACTCCATGGCTGATCTTTTAAAATACCGGCTAGATAAACAATCTTTTTTTTTAAACCAATAAACACATAATTCTGATTTGCCCCCATGAAACCTTGTGATATTCCATGAAAATAGATTCCATTTTATAAATGAAAATCAGCATTAGACAACCTTCCAAAAGAGCCTTTTTATATGTAAAATTAAATAAATATATTTGATAAATATTATAATTTAATAGTAAGCAGTATAGTTCACATAAAACTAGAAATTAACAAGAGGGCCTTAAAAAAAGATCACAGAAAATTACAAGTCTGATTCTGAGTAAAGATGTTAATAATGTAGCCAATGGATATTCCAGTGTTCCTGTGGGTGAGATGGCTTGTACATCAATATGTGTTTTCAAGTCTTGTTCTACCACCTGCTACCTATATGAATTTGGACGAGTTTGTAAATCTCTGTGCCTCATTGTCTTATTTGCATACAAGGTTCAGGATAATTTCTACTTCATGGAGTTGAAGTAAGGATTAAATGAGGTATTTCAAGCAACATGCTTAAAAAACATCTGTCATAGTAAATGTTTGATTGAGTGCTTGTTATTATTACTAATACTACTATGATTAGACACATAGTAGTCATGCACTGATTTTTAGGGTAATCGAATCTGTGCAAGTAGAAGTCAATTTTTAATGGTGCTTTCTGTCACGAGGTTTTCAGAACAGTTACCATAAAATGTTGTGTCTTAGCTAACTGGGTTTTCAACGTGTGCTTTACTGAAAATTCTTGTTTGTGATGAACAGAAACATGGTCAGCACAGCTTAAATAAGAGGAATTATTGTAATTCTCACAGGTGTCTAAGCTCAAAAATCACAATCCAGCTGGACCTAAGGTTTACCAGATACCAATGCTTCAACACCAAACTGTCTATGTCATTTTGGTTTATCCCTGCATCTGCTTCATTCTCCTTGATTTCCCAACCAGCTTCCCCATCCTTCTTTCTCTTGCACATGGCCCCAAATTCCCACCATCTATGATCCCTTACTGGGGATATAAAATACAAATAGCACCTAACATTCATATTATCAAAAGATTCTGGTTGGTCTTGGGTAATCCAATGGGTTGAGGCCCATCTGGGTCTAAATCATCCACAACCAGGGTAAAGCATGAGTCTAAGGGTGCTGCTTCCAGAAGATGTGGGACAACGAAGTAATAAAACTTTTAAAGCAGAAATGAATTAGATTAAAATGTTTTTAACCTTGAAGATTTTTTAAAAGTTCCATTATAGCTAGATAGCCATTGTGATTAGCTATTTTCACATAAATCTCATTTATACCTATTGTAAGTGTCAATAGAATGTGCAGTAGCTCTTGTTTCCCCATCTTATATAGATCTGTATCATCCTTATTGACTTTACTTAATGAAAAATTGGCTTCCCAGTGCCATCAGTACTGGTTCTGATGGGGGTGAAAGTGACTGCTAACTCTCAAAAACCATCTGTAAATATTTAGTCGTTCCCATTGATACCATGTGAAATAGACCAAGTGTTCGTTTCATTTCCTATAATAATAGCACCTGACTCTGTACTTGGAAGAAATCTGTATCCTCATGATCAAAAAACAAAAAGCAACAGCAAAACCAAAACAAAAAGAAACAAAACCCTGAATATACAAGAGACCTCAAATTTCTATAGAAGAATAAGGGCATACAATCTAAAGACAAATATTTGTTTTAAGATATTATTTGACCTCACTGCGAACAATAGACACCCAAAAATATCTGCCAGAAGCAATGGGCAGCTTTCCAGGGCTCCTTTCCTTCTGGGCACACAGTGGGATTGACCTGCAGGCCCCCTGGTAATAAGGTGTGGCCATAGGACTTTCTTTGGTTCCTTGAATGTTAGAAGTAAAAATATTTCTATTTGAAATATTTAACTAACAATGTTGAATCTCTAAGTCTTTCTTGCCTTTTGAGCTTGGCTGTGGAAGAGGCCTCGTATTAAAAGGCTGAAGAAGCCCGAGTCATCTGCTGAGGGCGACCGCCCTGTACTCATAGAGGGCTTTGAGTGATTGCAAAAACTACACTTCAGTTTGTTAAGCTACTGAAATCTGGTGGGTTGTTTAACCAAACTCCTTCTGACTTTTGGCCTAGCTATGAAATACTGATGTCCATTTTCTCTTTTACTAAAATAAAAGATTAAAAAAATACCCAGAGCCCTTCTTGGTATCAACATGTGGCCAACTTTTGTCATATATGTGATTAGAAGTGAGGGATAAGAATTAACGACACAAAATTTAGCCAATTATTTTAACCTCCTCTCTAAATTAACCTTTTTTTTTTTTTTCAAGATCAGGGGTCAGTGAAATGAACTATTACTATTTATCCTCCTCAGCCTATAATCTCTAATATTTTCTAGTAAAAAGAAAATGGCTGAAAAGAAACTCACTGATATAAAGTTATTCAATATTATTTTCAATGAAATTAAATTATTACATACTTAAATTATTTTTAAAGGATATGTAGGGGAAAGAGCAATCATTGAAAGGAAATACACGTATGTCAGAAAGGGGTTATATTAGAGTGGAGGAATACTGAGTTATTTTTGTCATTATTCCAGGTAATAAATTTTTTACAATTTGGTGATATTGCACTTTTTTTTTCCTTTTTTGGCTTAAGACAACACATGTTTGTTAGCTCACAGCTTCTGTGGGTTGGGAATCTGAGCCCATCTTAGCCAGAGTCTCTGCTTCAGGGTCTCACAAAAGTTCAGTCACGATGTTGGTCAAGAATATGTTTCCATCTGAGGCTTGACTGGGCGAGGATCTGCTCCTGTGGTTGCTGGCGGCGTTTAATTTCTTGTGGACTGTTGAACTGAGGGCCTCAGCTTCCTGTGGGCTGTTGGCCAAAGACCATCCTCAGTCCCTAAGGCTTTGCTCAGTCCTTCCTAGATTTGTCTCATTAGTCCCAGGAGACCCACTTCCCACCTGCTCTGCACCCCAGGAGGCTGACATCTCTGGAGCACACCAGCTATCCCCTCTGCCTTGAAACTTCTGGTTGGGTTTGACCAACAGGAGGAGCTCAGCAGACAATGTAGAGAAGGAGACTGAGTCTGTGTTTCTGTTTCCCTAGTTCCCTCCCTGACAGGCCTTGAGCTGGCTGATTTTTCTAAGCAGAAATCAAAGCATTTTAAAATCAGGTGCTTTCAGGTCCAGCTATTGTCTCTGGATTCTGGCCATTACTTCCTCCTTTTGCCACTCAAAGAGCAGTAATGGCTCCCCCACTCTGCTGGTCCTGGTGGGCTTTGCCAACCCTGTGGGTTTCCCTTAATTTACTCACATCGTTGAAGATATTCCTTCTGACTGTGTCATCTGTTTGTCCAGAACATTGATACACTCTCCTTTGTGAAAAACTAGCCTAACCTCAACCTACTATTCAGTAGCATTAAACACTTTCTTCTCTCTACCAAGTTTTTTTCTGTTAGATTATGACTGATTATTACATCCTTTTTTTTAAAAAAAAATTATTGATGTATAGTCAGTTTTTTTACTGTGATAAAATACACATAACATAAAATTTACTGTCTTAACCATTTTTAATTGTACAGTTCAGTGGCATTAACTACATTCATACTGTTGTGCAACCATCATGACTGTTTCATGGCCAGAATGAATTACATCTTGCAAAACTTGAACTCTGTACGATTAAACTGTAACTCATCTTTCCTCCCTATCCCCAGTCCCCAGCAACCACCATTCTACTTTCTGTCCCTGTGATTTTGACTATTCTAAATACTTCATGTAAGTGTAGTCATACAGTTTTTCTCTTTTTTGCTTATTTCACTTAGCATGATCTTCTCAAGTTCCATGCATGTTATACCATATGTTCTTCCTTTTTTAAGGTTCAATAATATTCTACTGTATTTATATACCACATTTTGCTTATCCATTCCTCTGCTGATAGGCACCTTGGGTTGCTTCCACATTTTAGTTATTGTGAATAATACTACCATGAACATGGATGGACAAGTATTTCTTTGAGATTCTGCTTTCAACCCTTTTTGAGTACATACCCAGAAATGGAATTGCTGCATTCTATAGGAATTCTATTTTTAATTTTTTGAGGCACCCCCATACTGTTTTCCACAGCGGATGTATCATTTGACATCCCCACCAATAGTGCACAGGGTTCCCGCTTTCCACATCGTCACCAACACTTGCTGTTTTCTGGATTTGGGGGATTTTTTTTATTGTAGCCATCCTAACAGGTGTGAGGTGGTAGCTCATTGTACTTTTCTGTTTGCATTTCCCTAATGATTAGTGATGTGTGTCTTTTCAGGTACTTATTAGCCATCGTATATCTTATTTGGAAAAATGTTCATTTAGGTCCCTTTTTAATTTGTGAATTGTTTTTTTTTTTTTTTTGCTATTTAGCTTTAGTTCTTTCTATATTCTGCATACTAATTTCTTATCAGAAATATGATTTGCAAATATTTTCTCTCCATCTGTGGGATGCCTTTTAATTTTGTTGATACTGTCTTTTGATGCACAAAAGTCTTAATTTTCATGAAGTCCAATTTGTCTATGATTTTTTTGATGCCAGTACCTTTGTGTCATATCTAAGAAAGCATTACCAAATCCAAGGTTGTAAAGATTTGGCTCTATATTTTCTTCTAGTATTTTATAGTTTTAGGTCTTACATTTAGGTCATGAATCCATTTAGAGTTACTGTTCGTATGTGACGTTAGGTTAGGATCTATCTTCACTCTTTTGCACGTGGATGTCCAGTTTTACGAGCACTGTTTGTTAAAAAGACTGTCTTCCGGGTTGAACAATCTCGACACACTTGTCAAAAATCATTTGACCATGTATGCAGGTGTTTATTTATGGACTTTCTATTCTATTTCATTGGTGTGCTAATCTTTATCCTAACACCACACTCTTTTGATTGCTATAGTTTTGTAATAAGTGTTGAAATCAAAAGTAAATCCTCATACTTTGGTCTTTTTTTTTAAATTTTTCAGGGTTTTTTTGAGTATTCCAGGGTCCCCTGAGATTCCATATAATATGAGGGTGGATTTTGCTATTTCTGCAAAGAAATATTACTGGGATTTTGATAGGGATTGCATTACATCTGTATGTAGATCACTTCGGGTAGTACTGACATCTTAACAATATTGTCTTCTAATCTTTGAACAGAAAATATCTTTCCATTTATTTATATCTTCTTTAATTTCTTTCAGAAATGTTTTGTAGTTTTTTGTTGTACAATCTTTCACCTTCTTGGTTAACTCCTAACTTATTCTTTTTGATACTATTGTAAATGGAATTGTCTTAATTTCCTTTTTAGATTGTTCATTGTAAGAATATGAAAACACAGCTGAGTTTCATGTGTTGGCTTTGTATTCTGCGACTTTACTGAATTCATTTATTAGTTCATTCATAAGATCATATCATCTGTAAGTAGAGATCAATTTACTTCTTCCTTTCCAATTTGGATGCCTTCTCTTATTTTTCCTGCTTAATTTGCTCTAGCTAAATCTTCCAGCACTATATTGACTAGAAGTGGTGAAAGCAGTCATCCCTTCTTGTTCCCGATCTTACAGAAAAATATTTCAGTATTTTATCACTGAGTCTGACTTTCCCTGTAGGTTTTTACTATATATATTTTTTTTTATTATTATGTTGAGGTAGTTTCCTCTTGTTCCTAGTTTCTTGAGTGTTTTTATCCTGAAAAGATGTTGGAATACAGTAAATCCTTTTCCCACATCAAATGAGATAATCACATGGGTTCTTTTTTTTCCTACATCTGTTAATGGTGTATTACATGAATGATTTTTGTATGTGGAATCATCCTCTTATTCCAGGAATAAATTCCATCTTGTCATGTCTATAATCTCTTTAATATGCTGCTAAATTCATTTTTCTAGTATCTTGCTGAAGATTTTTGCATCAGTGCAAGAGGTATTAGTCTGTAGTTTTCTTATAGTGCCTTTGTCTAGCTTTGGTGCAGGATAATGCTAGCCTCATAGAATTAGTTAGGGAGTGTTCCCTCCTCTTCAATGTTTGGAAAAGTTTGAGAAGAATTAATATTAGTTCTCTGGTACATGCCATCCTCCTCTGAGAGACTCTGAATCATCTAATATCCTCTAACAAACAATCAACTACTTAAATTGGCCAGTTCTAGTGTCTAATGCTTGCAGTTAAGAGTGCAGCCTCAAGTTATAAAATCCACCTGTAAGACAGAACTCAGTATTCTCACCATAAGAAGTAAATAATAAGTTATATCTCAAGACTGAAGAGGACTCCAGAGGATGCAGCATGAACTAATAGAGGAAGTAGTTTGATGGGTAGGCAGCGAGCAATGATGAGGACTTCCAGAGCAGGTGATACCTGGAAATAAAAATCACCAGCCTGGAAACTTCAGTAATGACGTCAACAGCCACTAAGCTCTAATTTAGGTGATAATAACTGTGATAATATATGTACCTAGGATCAGTGTTTCTCAAACTCTCCCAAGCCATTTGCTGAAATTACAAATTCCCAGGCTTCCCCAGCCTTATTCTATCAGAATTTGAAAGAAGCTGTCAAAATATCTGTATGCCTTGTGAGCATCCTGGATAATTCCAATATTCAGGAAACTTTCAGAAATAGTGTATTATTTATTTGATCATCACAAAAACTGCAACTATCAGGATGGTTCCATTTTGCAGTTGAGGACACAGCTTCAGGGAAGTTACTAACTCAGAAACACAGACATGTGAGTGGAAAATGCACATTATGGACTCACCTGGACTTGTCTGAATTTGATTCCTCCCCCTCCTTATTATGTCCTATTAAGACTCACCAAAGACTTCAGGTAGGTTCTTGAGAAGTCAATGTCCTGGAGTCCGACCTCAGCTCTGACAATGACAACCTATTCAACTTCCTGCCCGTTTGGCAAGTGAAGGAGTATATCTACCTTAAAATTCTTTGGTAGATAATCTGAAAAAAAGTTTGTAAAATTTATGAAATTCAATACATACTTCTTTCTTCTTGCTTCCAGTCTCAAGTCATCTGCGTGATCTATAATTTTAAGAGAGAATGTGTAAGTCATTTACTAAACCAATTTCCCTCTTTCTTTGTATGCAGATAGACTCATTTCTCAGCTTCTATTTGCTAAGGATAGAAATAAGGGAATAAACTTTTCCTCAGTGCCATATTTGAGCTTCTGTTCCAACCACTTGCTAAGTTCTGATTGATTTCTGCCCGGACCCAAAGGCGTTGATTTTCCCTTCTTGCTCCCCATCCAGTGCTGCTTGACTGCAAAGGAAAATGGAGCCAAAGCTGGAAAGAGCCAGGTCCCTTGACATGACTGCATGGAGTCATGAGTGGATGATACATCAATAAGACAGAAGCCACTATTTTGCTGAACTATTGAGATTTATGCATTTATAAGGCCCAGCAGCTAGTCACCTGATAAATACAAAAAGAAAAAGGCAAGCACACATAAGTTTTTGTAATTTTTAAAAATGTTGTTTGTTAATTGTGGTTAAGGTTGCAATTTGATGGGAAGTTCAATGATTATCATCATGAGTGACTGGTTCTCTCTCCAATATGGCCAAAGCCATTATTCTGTAGATTCAGCTCCACCCACAATGTGGAGACACCCCAAGCTGAGACATACCCTAATTGAGTCCATGACATTATTATTATTATTATTATTATTATTATTATTATTATTATTATTATTATTCCTGTAATGACCTAATCTCCACTTCCTGAATCTTTGGGTCTTTTCCTCCTGCCCCCTCATCACATTAGAGCCCTTGATTCTTTCTCTCAGCTTCTTCTAGAGGTGAAGTATTTGTTCTTCATGACCTGAGCTTCTGAATTGATCCTCACTAGCTACTATAGGGCCTCTTAATCAGAGACTTCTCCAAGACCCCAGACCTGTGATTGGATTTGCTGAAGATACTGGAGCTAGCCTACTGGTCACCAAGATCTGTGGGATCCAGACAGAGCCTTCTAATATGATGTTGATTGTCTGCATGTTCCAGAATCCTCTTAGTTCTTATTTTTTGGAAATAATGCTGATCACTGAATTGCCTGAAGTTCCAAAAAAGACAGTAAGTGCCTCTCTCCACAAGCATGAGCCAGTGGAGTACATTACTTACCTGATGACCTGACAAACAGAGGACTCTGCCTTCTGGTCACAAGCTCCAAGTTCACCTGATCACCTAGGGTCCCCGATTCCTGTATCTGGGACTCTGTATCATTTTATGCTCTGGGTTTTTCAGGAACTAAATTCATGCCTGACCTTCAGTCTTAGAGGCTGGATTGACTGACTGATTGATTGATTGATTGATTGTTTCCTAATGACAAGTCCTCCTTTTGGCCTGCCTTATTACACTTTTGAGAGCCAGTAATAACTTCCCAGGGCCAGCTGGAAACTATGAGAATAGACCAATAGGAGTCTGCCCCTGTCCTCCTGAAGCCCATACTTCCGTTGGGGCAAAAAGTTACAAATGCACAAACCAACTGGAGATGCACAGTGATACAAGGCAAACAGCAAAGTGTTTGCCAAGACAGAACAAACATCTGGGATTGGGCTAATAAGCAACACATGGTCACTGCAAGGAAGTTCTTAGGGAGCTAAGGAATATGTGAGAACATCATTTATGAATGTTGAATGAAACTGACCCTGAATGATTTGCTTTATAAAAGAAACCTGATTTTTAGTAAATTACATGCACTATATAATAGAAATGCTGACGACAATCTAAATGACTGTTCGGGATGTTTTCCTACTGACTGGCACCTCTTCTCCTTTCCACCTCTTGCGGGTCCCTCCTTGAGACTGAGACGCTGGGAGGCGGGAAGTAAGACTTCTTTACACAGCCCTAGGACATACAGATGTTTACCTCTGATTGTCACTCTATCTGTATTCCTAAAGTCACTCTCTCTGCTTGAGCAGCGCAAGATTATAAGTAGCTTTAAAATTCAAACAAACGAAAGTGCAGTAACACAGCTCCGGATGCAGCCTCTGCCGCATCACGTCAGTCATGGTTTCATACATGCACCTACCTGCCTTGAATCAGATTCCATCCGCCCCCTGGAGTCTCTTTCAACATCCTCTTCATAACTCCCCCTTCACTCAGGGGGTCCTTCCCTACCTCTGACCCTTAGGAAAATGTTACATGCTCAGTGATTCACCTCATGTCACCAGCCTGGGAGTCAAGAGCCAAAAGAAACCCCAGACTTCAGCTCAAACTGTTTTTAACCTCTGTCACTCAAACCATGCTTTTAGGACATCCTCTGTGATCCGTCCTTAATAATCTCAAACCACTCTTCTCTCTCCTGATGGAAGCTCCTGATTTTCTCCTTTAAAGACCTTTAGCTCACATGAAATTTGCTTTCTTTCTCACTCAGTCCCTCACCAAAATCACTGAACACTGAGGATCAAATCCTTGGGCCATTCTCAGCCACACAAAATTCAAATTACCGTGGGGCTTTCTTCTGAGATAAACCCTAGCATAGCCACTCTCTGCTCAACAATTTAATTAGAGATTAAGACTTATTCCCTGATGTAAATGATTTTAGGAAGATTTTATTTTTTGGTCATAGTCTAGTTCTATTTATTAAGTGTTGAAATCCACAGAACCCCCCCATACCCTCAAATATTAAAGTTAAATATCACCGCAGTTATGTAAGATTTGCAAGTAATAGATGTCATCTCCCTGCTTAATACTATGCAAATCTGCCTCAAATAAGTTTGAAATGTCCCCAGAATACAGGATATGTAACAAGAATTGAGGAGAACTCTGTAACCTTAACTTTAGTGGTGGGGAAAAGTACTTAAATGTTCGGATGTGTAAAACCGCCCCCAAATAACCTTTATGTTCCCACTCTCTGCAGAAATATTTCCTAAAGCTTAGTAGAGCTAGGTAGAAATGGGCTCAGGATTAATTTTGACCTTCTGTGGCAATGCATTTTCAAGACCAAGAATTTATGTGTGCAGAATATTAAATGTCAAATGCAAATATGAAAATGGAGCTACACGGTTGCAGATAGTCCCTAATTGATATTGAACAGACTATTCCCTTTAAATGTTAATGAAACTGTTGTAATTACTAAATGACCAAAACAGCTCCGAAGCCAGGGTTCACAGCTGTAAACCATTACTTGTAAATTACTGGCACAGGACCGCATTAGCAGATGGCTCGGTCCATGGAAGAAAACTTCCTCAAGATGCTTTTCTTCCAGGCCTGGGCTCGGGAGCAAATTAGATGAGCATATTAGAGAGGGCCAGAGTGCCTGTTTGGACATGTCACTGGAGATAAGCACCTTCTCTGATCTTCTGAATTTTTTTTTTATTACATTCTTTGCAGAAAGTGCTGAATATCACAGAACACAAAGAAGAGAGGAGAAACAGACAGAGCTTATAAATGTTGCACGAGGGTTCAGATAAGCTGGCTTTTTAGGGAGCAGTGTGTTTCCGACATTCTGAGGCAGATGGCCACGCTGGGTTGGAGGGAAGTACTGAAGTGGGGAAGGGAGATAGGGAGGGAGAGACAGAGTTGTGTTTGTGCGTGTGTGTGTGTGTGTGGATGTGCGTGTGTGTGAGAGACCTGCTAACAAGCCAGTGGCAGAAAAGCAATTAGAAGAAAAATAGGGCATTTGAATGGGCTTAGTAGCCTCCAGACAGAGAACATCTATAAAGCTGTGTAAGCAAAACTATGCAGTAGAAACAAGAGATGTCTTTATTAGAGAAGGCCTGTGGCTCTTCACAGCTTTGTTCTGTAAATTCCATACCAGCTTTGCAAACTCTCTGAGGTTATTAACTTTAGTGAAGATTTTTTTTTTTAAAGAGTTGGGCGAGTCCTGCCGTTGAGCCTTTCATTAATATGAAAGAAAGATTAATTAAGACATCTGCCAAGAACAGGAGGAAGGCGGAGTTTGTCTTACAATGTACACTACACACTATACTAAAAAGGAAAGGATGGACTTTTCTGTGCCATGAACTTCTCTGTAGAGCAAATGTTTAAGGGTTAAGGGAAAAGGTGTTTACAATCAGCCTGGAGAGTACAGGCCATTCTCATCTTCTGAACTGTTTTCACTCCCAAAGTGATAAAGAAAGTAGTTGTTAGCATTACAAGTGCATCTTCACAGAAAAAGGATGGTATAACTGCTTCTGTGTTTGGAGGAAATGTTGCATTAATCTAAACAATCTGACCTTGAGTGGCAGAAGGGACAAAGCATGGAGGTGCAGGGTGTAAACCAGGACATGGGTCAGAGGTGCTATGAAATAACCAGGTATAAGGAATTGCGATATGATTTGAGACATTTGTCCAGGCAATGTATACCACTGAACTTTCCAGGATACTTAGGTTTGATGTTTAAAACCTACAAGACCAGAATAATCAGGATTGGAATTGACCCATAAAATCAGGGACCAATGATCAATGTGCTGGCAGAGTGTCTTGAGTCTGAATCCCAGGATCAGGAGGCACTGCATTGCAAGAGGCAAAAACATGATGAAACAGCTTAAATTCTTCCTGGGTTCAGAACCTGTGTGGGGACATTTTGAGATATTTGATGTTAGCCTTCACTATCCTACGACTTTCCTGTCTTCCTTGCTGAACCCCATTCACACATGCCATGGACACAACCCACCCCAAAGGCTTTCCTCTGCTTGATTCTCCTGGCCTTCTGCCCAGACAGGTAAACAAGATCTTCTCTTTCTATTTTTTTTCCTGACTTCATTCCATCCCTTCAGGGAAATGATTTTAGATAGGTTTTAGAAGAATGCAAGCAAGCGTGTAAACAGTTGAATCTAATTCATGATGAGAGATGGTCAGTCAGTCCTTAACCCTTCCAGAGATGGAAGGCAATTTTGGAAGTGGCTCATCCCAGTGTGGGTGTTCAGACTGCAGTCTCTGAAGTCAGGCAGAACCGCGTTCATAAACTTGGCCCTGATTCTTAGCATCTGTGGGATTTTAAGCATTTTACTCAACCTATCTGTGCCTCAGCCTCATCGTCTGTGTCTCGTGGTAACGTTTGTATCTACTCCATGGCATTGATTTGAAGGCTTTTCAATACTTAGTATACTCTCTGACAACATTAAATGCTCAACAGACACAACTCAAGTGATTTTTGAATTGATCAAATTGTACAGCTTTACATTGTGAAAACGAAAGTTAGTCATGGAAAAGAATCTTTTCTATTAGAAAAAAACTAATAAAAAATAACTCATTTCCTCACTAGGGGAAGATGTGTGATCTGCACTACTTTTGCAACTTCTGGTGAGCCTGTTGCAAAATAAAATGTTTTTTTAAAAAGTAAACCAATTGAGTCTTGATTTTGTCTCTGAGCCAAATTCCCCAAACTATTTTTGATTTTCATAACTTTATCCCTCTTGTGCTCTTGAACAGGTTCTTGAAACCTTTAGCTTTTTCATGCCAATTCCGTGCCCATTGCTGTAAAGAGTGGCTCCAAAAAGGATATTGTGTGTGTGTGTATTAGGAGAAGTGATATTTGTAATATGTTGGTTTTGAGGTAAAGGGATAACCATCTATGGTTATTTCAATTGGCCATTTGCACAGATTGGTGGGGAAAAAGAGGTTATTTCTTGCACACTATGCTAAAACCTTAAGGATTGTGTCTTACGGTGTTTTACCAGTTAGCAGACTGATGGATGATTAGCTATTTTGAGGCCATGAGCTCTTGGAGAATTTAATGAGAGTTATGAACTCTTCCTGAGAGAGGGTGTTAAAACAAAGTCAGGTAAAATGATGTGCACAATTTATTCCTATTGTATGTCACTCCTAAACCCCTACTACATGCTAGCAGTAATAGGAGCTGTAGGGGTAGCAGAATGTGGAGCAAATGGAAATACAAGACACATTCTGTCCCTCCCCTGTGAGAAACGGAACAGTGAAGAAACATTATCATGCAATATAACCGGTGCTATTCCCTGGGAGTGCCAGTCCCCTCCTTCACGCAGGAGGAACATCTAGCCCAGACTTGAAAGAGCTGACAAAGATTTCCAGGGGAAGCAGCCACTGAGCTGCAGCCTGAGGGAGACACTGGCATCAGCCCGCTGATGCTGAAGGAGTTTGTTTTTAACAGAGGAACACTTACTGGAAAGCGTGGTTGTGAGACTGGGTAGTTGCAGATCTTTAACAAGTTTGGAAAAGCTGGACTGTGACCTATGAAGGAAACAAGGACAATAGATAAGACTGGAAGACCTTGCTAGCCCTATTAAGAAATCTTGACTCTACTGGAGAACATGAGAGAATCTTCAGAAGGTTCTTTACAGAGGCAGGTTGGCACTGTGGAAAGCAGGCTCCGAGAGCTGTAGAGAATGGGCCAGGGAGGGACAAAAATCAGAACGAGGAAAGCAAGGGCAGGTCACTATCAGCATCCAAAGGGAGAGGTGATAGGGTCCCGCACTCTCGGCAAGGGACACAAACAGAAGTGGTTGGATTTATGAGATTTTTGTAGGAAGTAGAAAAGATGCAATTTTATGTATTAGGTTTATGAAAGGCAGGAGAGAGAAAAGTTGAAATTTAATCTAAGATTTCTATTTTAAGCCACTGGGTTGTGGATGGTACCACTGATTCAAACAGACATTGGAGGAGAAAGAAAAATTTGAGTAAGAAAAGATTAAGTTTGGATTTCAGTTTCTATGGGCTACCCAAGTACCCAGTGGGGTGTTCAGATATGCAGCTCTGGGCTGTGGAAAGAGAGACCTGAATTGGTAACACTGGGAAATAATTGAAGCCACAGCACTTGGTGAGACCACACAGAGTGACAGAATCTTAGTGAATTGGAGTAAAAGCTAAATCACTCTAACTAAAAGACCCTGCAATAGCCTTGGCAAAAAAAGAAGTTTAGTTTTCTCTCCTATGACAGTCCCAACTGTGAGGAGACCAAGCTGGCAGGATTGCTCAACCCTACAGAGGCTCTCAGGGACACATACCTGAGTGAGGTGCCATCCCACATGTGCCATCATCAGCATCGCTGGAGACAGACTACTGCCTCCTCTGGATTCCAGCCGTTTGTACCAACTGTCGTCACAGACGGAGAGAAAGGAGAAGGAGCAGACCTGCACATGCATGTTAGGTTTGGTGACGGACGTTAAGGAAACTTCTCTGTGAGGGAGAAATAAAGGTCATCTACTGAAAACA
This sequence comes from Camelus ferus, assembly GCF_009834535.1. NCBI lineage: Eukaryota > Metazoa > Chordata > Mammalia > Artiodactyla > Camelidae > Camelus > Camelus ferus. Next base: position 21,682 of record NW_022587779.1, read on the forward strand.
AGGGGAGAGAATTTAAGATCCAAATTTTAAAAATATGACAAGTCAATTTTGCCCCAAAGGAAAAGTCAGCAAGAATTTGATATCATTCTTCATAAAAATATGGAATTGTCATATTTTTGACTTGAAAGCATACATATTATCTTTGACATCTAATTTTGATATTCTCGGTTATGTGTCTCGGTGACTTTGTGTGCTAATAACCTCATTTACAGAGACATATGAGTGGGGTGTTTTCCACAATGGCTTTGCCTGGTGAGTGTACATCGTTGAATATAACTGAATTCTCTGGGACTTCTTGGCTTGAAATCCTGGCATGGCAAGTTCTTCATCCCAAAGTCATCTAGGTCAAAATGTACCACAGTGATGCCTTCTTTGTCAGCAAGAAGAGGACCACACACCCAGGTTTCAAAATTTAAATAGTTTGAGCAGAAGTAACCTTAGGAAGGACTCTATAGTTTTTCCAGAGATCTGTAGATATCTTCCCACAGAGAATTTGGCAAGGCTCCATCACCCTAGACACAGACGAAAAACGTGATTTTCCTAGCATTTATAATTTTGAGATAGTTTCCTGGTTCCAGTGTTTGGATCAGGACTTGGATATAGGATTTGTAGTCTGTTGTGGTGGTGGTTTGAGGTAGGATGGGGGTGGTGTGTTGGTTTTGTTTCGTTTTTAGCAACATCTATAATCTAACGTTTTGTTTTGAATGAATTACCTCATTTATATCAACAAAAAAAAATCCTTTCTTTGGCCAACATATGGATCAATTCCTCGTCGCCCAGTAGTGCTCAGTGAACTTTCCTTTACACCATTTTATCTTCCACCTGTCGCCCTCCAAATAATTAATAAAGAAAGAAAGAGAGAGAGAGGAAAGAAAAGAGAAAGTTAAAACTTGCCCAAACTGCAATCGAGCACTGAAAGTTTTGTTTTTGGAACATATAGCAAAGAAGTTAATAGTCTTCTTTCATCCCTTGACAAAACATCCTGAAATAAATGATTTAAATCTTTGGCTCTGATAAAGTCGATCTTTCCATGGCAGTGGATGAAGATCCTCTCAGAGTTGCTGGCAGAGTCTCTTCTGACATTGCTCGCTGGTATAGGAGGCAGTGAGTCATTATGACATGTGGCGTATCTTTCTTCAAGAATGGAGCTAAACCAGATGTGTTGCCAAGCATTGCAGGTGCTCCACCTGAGCACCGACACCAAGATTTGAATTCCAGGGAAAGCTTTTCCTGGCAAAAAAGCTTTTCACCATTTTGAAGACATTGATGTTCTTTCCAGGTTCCAAAATGGGCTCATAAAATGCAAATTTTTCTTTGATGGCAACAACCTGTACAACACTAGATGAAAGCTAGGCACTGGCTTCACTGAGAGACACCTGTATCTTTGTCCAGTTGTGTGCAGAGTGCAAATTATATAGCTGCCAATCCATTCGATGTTTGCTTCAAAATAGTGAAAAACATACCAGTGCTCCTGGAGTGGATAACATTTGTTGACAAAGGTCACCTTCCGTGAGAACTCAAAGACACAAACTGCTGAACATGACTCCACAGAAGTCTCTCCAGTATGACAATTTCTTCTGGTTGGGAGTGAAATAAGCAAATAAGGAAATTTATGTGATGCTGTAATGTATCATGTCTCCGTAGGGAAATCTAAGTTCCTGTAAATATCCAATCCTAAAAATGAAGACTTTTTCTTATAGAATGCATTCATATCCCCTGATGTGTTTGCTTGGTGGCCAAATATAGGATTCTCCTTCCATTTGGTTAAATTTAACACTGGCCCTTTTCCCATGGTTTTCAGAAATGTGATGTGAAAGTAAGATCAAAGGATACACAGGTTTCTTTCCTCCTTTTTTTTTCATTTATATTGCCAACTTGAGCTGGACCTGATGTCCATAATCATAATGGCAGGATCAATTTTAATATATATTAGAAGCATTCTAAAATTACAATATGACAAAGATTAACTAACTTCATTTTGTTTAATCATGACACATCTACTACGAGCCAGGCACTGCTCTGGGAATCAGGTATAGAGCAATGAACAACCCTCCCCTCACTGACTTGACATAGTAATATATCACGTGTGTGCTTCCTAAATATATATATAGCTACATGCCATGGCATTCAATAATTGATTTCAACAAAATAAAATACTAATAACATAGTTTACAAAACTAATGCTAACATTACATTTATAATTTTCAAAATAACAACAAAGATTTTAAAGGAAACAATCTTCTAGGGGTTTTTTTGCTTGTTTGTTTTGGTTTTGTTTTTTTTGCTAATTTATTTGATCATTTTTGTAGCTGGTTCCCAACTCCCTGAAACCTCTACCTGGATCTCTAGGGTCTCACAGGCCTAGTTCACAAAGTTTAGACATGAAAGAAAAATATTAGTTGTTGAAAAGTAAATAGTCACCATATTCACAAAGTAGGAGAGAAAAATATCCTGTTCATTTGAAAGGATTGAAAGATAGTATTTTCTGAGCCTCCTCTCAATAGCAATACACTTATTTATATTACAGTGTATCATAGCGTTTCTCTTTAAGCTACTATAATTTTTTGAAGTTTTCTTGAGCCTATGGAAAACTCCTACTTGTAAAATCTTCATGTTACTTTCCATGATATCAGTTTGGTTATCGGTCTCAGTCAGCTTGAGCTGCTATCACAAAATACCATAAATTAAGATGGCTTATCAACAACATAATTCTTTTTTTCTCGTAGCTCTGGAGGCTGGAAATATGAGATTATGGTGCCAGCACAGTGGAGTTCTGGTAAAAGCCCTCTTGTGGGGTGCAGATTGCAGGCTTCTGTGTCCTCACATGCTGGAAAAGGAGCAAGCTGGCTCTCTGGTCTCATCTTAACAAAGGCACTAATCCCATCCAGGAAGGCTCCACCCTCCCAACCTAATTACACTCCAAAGGCTCCACCTCCAAATACCACCACACTAGGGATTAGGTGTCAACACATAAATTCTGGGGGGATTTGGCCCATCACATCACCACAAAGTCACTTATCTTTGGGAAGGTTTCTAACCCCTTTACGTTTTCAGTAGAAGAGTTTTCCTTTGGAACCAACCTGAGTTTTCCTCTCCGTGTAACTTTGACAATGTGTGTGCACTAAACAATTCCATTTGATGCCTTAAAATTGTGGAAGCCCTTTTATTGTGCTGCAAAAAAAGAAGAAAAAAAGGATAAGTACAGTTAAGCTTCTAGCACAATGGTCTCCAGTTGGAAAGGAGGAAGCCAAAACAAACGGTTGTTAAAAAAACATCTGTTGTTTTGTTTGCCCAGTACAGCAATTCACCACATGTGCACCACACTCCCACCAATTCATTCTAGCAACTTCCTTGCCCCAGTAGTAACCAGACGATTCCAAAGGAAGCTGCCATCTTCTTACAGATTCTGATACCCTGCTCAGGGTGACTATTGCTAATGGAGTCAGTATCTGACTCAGGCAGGGCCAGTAAGAATCTTACCTTGGGATTTATGAGCCTGGGACAATATGGAAAAACTCTTACTTCCTCTCTGGTTTCATATATTAGAAACTGGTAACATTGTGTCTAGCAATTATGGGAAAAGTCAACAGAAAGAAAGAAGTAGAGTGGAGAGGATAGTACTTGTCCCTGAGCCCTCATTACAACTCTGTCCTTGCCTTGGTTATGTTAGCCAATAAATGACTCGTTTGCTAAAGCTAGTAAAAGACGTGTTTATGCCATTTGGAGCAAAACTGCCTTGATCATATAATGGTTCATTGACTTTCAGTTTGTAAGGTTGGTTAGTTATCTCATTAATAACAGATTAATTGTATCAATGAAATAAGCCTATTTTATCATTTACATGGTACTTTTATCAGGAATAGATGATAAATCTATTTTGGAAGTTACATGCCATTATCTTTAAAATGTCATTTTATATAACTATTTATATTGGTAATAATAATACTTAATGACTTAATGAATTATGTAGAATTGGGGAAAAAGAGATGTTTAAACAAAAATTCTCACAGAACTTTGAAAAGAGGGGAAATGCAATTTTTTAAATGTTAAAAAACCATTCTTAGACTAGGCATAGGAATGGCATAATTGGAATTTAAATCATATTTTAGCATATAGTGAAGTATTTATTTTCTCAGTGAGATTATAAAGTGAGACCTGTAGGGATCTGAACTGGAAGTGAACATCTAAGAAGTGCCAGTATTTTTAAACACATCTTTGTTAAAGAATTGCTGATCTTCTAGACACATTTCACAACATGTACCATGCATCATAATTTTAAGAGTGTATACTAGCTGAGAAAATAATTTCTGTAAATTATTCAGAAAATTATGAAAGTCTAAATTGGTGTATCAGTTTTTCTTCCATGTATAATGGAGGAAAAGTAGTTACTTTCAAGACTGACCACAGAATTCGTTTTGGGAGAATACTGGAGCTAGAAGAATACAACTTTAACAGGCATTTTTTGGTCACCAGATGAGTTCCTCTGAGCAGAGCCTGTTCATTTGGGGTGAGACAAGTATAGGGAAACTGCTCTGCATAGGGAAACAAAGGGATATTTGGGAGCTGGAGGATGTGAAAAGAGTCTTACCAGCAAAGTGTGACAGAATTGTTGGATGGTGTTGAATGAGCCCTTGAGGTCGATGATCTTGCTTTACACAGTGGCAACAGTTCTCTGTGTTTGTCCAGCTTTGCTAGGTGTGGGCAGATGGCTGAGTCCACCAGAGGCTTTAGGTTTGCCAGAGGTTTTCCCCATTACAACTCTGATTGCCTAGAGGAAAAGTTTGGGCTCACTGGAATGAAGGTCTTAAGGAGGTTTGAAGAACATTTTCCATGAAGCTATTTGAAAAAATAAAGAAGCCTTTATTCACTCAGTAAGTGGTTATTAAGTATCATTTACTTACCAGGCAATCTTTCAGGTGCTGGAGAAACCATATTGTGGTGAGGGCGGGGCGATGTGGGGGTGGGGAACAGAAAAGGAACCTTGTGTTAACTTTCAGTGAGGAAATGCAATCAACAAACCAGATAACTGAGTTAAAATGACTACTGTGTTAGGTGATGATTAGTGCCATGGACAAAGGGGGAAAAAAAGGAAGAAGTGGTTAAGGACCAGACGTAGGGGCAGTGAAATTTTACAGAGTTGGCCAGGGAAAGACTACGAAGATGACTTTTCTGTAAAGGCACAGCCATACAAATACCTTAGGCAACAGCTCTTCAGGCAGAAGAAAGGGTAAAACAAATGCTCTGGGGTAGAAATGTGTGCATGTGTTTAAGAAACAGCAAATAGGTCACATAAGGTGGGAGAGGGTAAGTGAGAGGCAGAATAGCAGAAGAGGAAATCGGACTGACAGTGGGAGAGGGATGTTGTAGATTTGCTTGTGAATCCTGGCGTCTTATTAAAACCTAGATTCTAGTTTAGTAGATCTGGGCTGGGACCTGAGGTTCTGAATCTTACAAGCTCACAGGCGACAGATCACACTTCACATAATGAGGTTGTGAAATATAAAAAAGACATTGTTATAGAATGAAAAGTCAGTAGGTGTTTTGAAGCAGAGGTTAGACATGATCTGACTGTGTTTTCTGAAGATCATTCTGTCTGCTCTGTTGATGGTAGACTGAGGGGACTGGGAGGTTACTTAAATAATTCAGATGAGAACTGATGGAGACTTCGACTACAGGTAGTAGCAGAGGTGGCAAAGTGTTGGCTCTGGACATATTCTGAGATTGAGAAATGAATTTTTTAAGAGAACAGATTTGAGGAATGAAAGAAAGAGTTCAGGAGTCTCTCTGTGGCTACGTGCGGTAGAGGGGATGGGGATGAGAAACTCAGTATTGCACGTGCTAAATCTGAAGTCCTTATCAGAGATCCAAGTGGAGGTGTGGAGAAGGCAGTTAGAAACAGGAGTCAGGGCAGAGATTCAGCTGGAGATATAAAACAGGGAGTCATTAGCTTTAACATAGTATTCAGCGTAACAGTGCTGAATGAAATCAGCAAATGAGTGAGTACAGAGTGAAGAGATACCCAAAGACGGAGTCTGAAAACACACTAATGCTTAGAGAATAAACCAAGGAGACCAAGAAGGAGGCGATGAGGATGTAGAGGAAACCAGAAGACTAGTGAATAGAAGATGGTGCATCAGAGAAGAGGGAGTGATCAACTGTGTGGAACACTACGGATCCATCACATACCGTAGATACTGAGAACTGCCGTTGGCTTGAGCAAGAGGGAGGCCATTGCTGATCCCGACAAGAGTACTCTTCCTCAAGTGCTGGACAAACACATGAATGGAGTGGATTCAAGAAATAAAGGAAGTAACAAAGTTGAGAGTATAAATAGTTTTTGAGGTGTTTTGTGGTCATGTGAATGAGAGAATTGGTATGGTATGCAGAAGGGACTAGAAAGGTTAAGGGAGGTTTTTTGTTTCCATTTTTGCTTTTGCTTTATAGATTTTTTTTTAATATACTCAAACATAGAGAGAATTGTATAATGCACCCAACAGCACTGGTTGCCCAGTCTTGTCATTTATCAACATTGTGACAAACTTGTTAAGAGAGACATGTTTAAAGGAAGAAAAACAATAACGATGTTTATATGCTAGTGAGAAAGCTTAAGAAGAAAAATGGGATAATACAGCGAAGATCGGGAGAATTACTAGAGAGATCTCCTTGTGTAGATGAGAAGGGATGGGGTCTAGCGTACTTGGGGAGGAGTTAGCCTCTGCCCAGAGTGTGAACAGCAAAAGAATTCTTTTATGGACACAAGGCAGATGGGAGTTAGACGTGGAAGTTCTCTTCTGTGTGCTTGTATTTCCTAAGTGAAACAGAGTAAAGGATCAGCAGCTGTGAATGAGGATGAACAAAGGCAATGGAAGTTTGGGGAGAATGCGTACACAGTCCTCTAGGAAAGGGAGCCAATGCACAGACTTAAGTGCTATGCCCAGCAACATTAAGGACCCACTTAATCCTGAATTTACAGTGGGACCAGTTTACATGAATAGTGTTGATCTCCAGCCACATTCAGCTTTGGTGAGTGCAGGCTCAGTGTGTGTAACTGGGAACGTGGCTCAAACAAGCAAGTCTGGTGTAACAAGAAGGTGAGGGCTGCTGAGAACTCAGCAAGGGAGAGATGATCAGGGTGGAGCTTCAATCTCAGCTGAGTAAAGAAAGCACTAAGGGTGTGGTGGAGGGAGAGTTGGTGAGAGAACAGAAGCTTTGCAGTGCCTTAATCGTGTTGAGTTATTAAAGGAATCAAAGATCGCTGGCTTTGAAAAGACTAAGAAAGAGTTTATGACAATCATTTTCAAAGGTCTTTGTGATTCATGTTTTTAAGACAGAAATACAACCTCCTTGTGCTCTTTGTATTTTCGTTGTTGTTGTTTTAGAATGCCTTTAAAATGACAAGAAAAAAGGCACAACAACTCAAACATTTGGAAATTTTCATTTTAAGATTGTTCAGTACTGTACATTGTAAAAAATTTAGATATTGCCTAACATAATAAACTCTGTGTATTCAAACTTCTGTGCTTTTTTTTTTTTTGAGATCTCTCTAATAAATGGACTTTACTCAGAAGGAAATTGGAACAAAACTAGTACTTTTCTTCAAAGATATTACAGGGCGGGGTTAGGGAGGCCCCATAGTTTTCTTGTTCATTTGTTTTAAATACTTCACAGTCAGCTGTACTTAAGAACACAAGTGTGAAGTCAGACTGCCTAAGCCTGTATCCTGGTTTAGCCACCAAGGCAGAGTTTATCACCTGAGGCAAGAGACTTAAGAAATGTAATTTCTTTCCCTTGTGTAAGATATGGTTAAGTGTGTTGAAGTCAAAGTGGATAAGCTAATTATGCACAATTACATTCAGTGAGGTACCATCCAAATGAACCACAGAATATGCCAAGTCTGGAACATGCTAAGAGATTAACCTGTGTGGTTTCGTTTTGCTTTACTGGATTTCTTAGTTTGCTGCTATTGTTGGCGTTACTGCTGCTGAGGTCTAATTTGTCTAAACATCCCCTGTTGGTGTATCACTAACCCAGTCCATGTTTCCTCTCTACCAGGAAACTATTCTCGGGCACATTGGTCAGATTTAGCAGCCCTGTTCCCGCGCTCGGCCAGTGTGCCCTCTTCCCCTCTGCCCTCATCTTTATGTGCATGCTCCTCTTCTAGTGGGAAGAAGGATTTCTACCGGAGGAGACTGTGCCTGATTCCTCCATCTCCCCATCACCTAGCACAGAGCCCCGCTCGCCTGTGCCAGCTGCGTTTTAAGTGAATAAGTGAAAATGGGATTCGAATTTAGAACCATGAACATTTTATGGTTCCTGCCGCTTACAGTTAGGGGCAGAAGTTTCATTCATTTTCCGTAGTATTAATCATTGCTGCTAAAAATCATTTATGCTTTACCTGTTTAAACATCTGCAGGTTGTTGCTGTTGTTGCTCTGTTTTTGACATGTCTGGTTTTATTATCTCTGCTGCCAGGTTTTCCTCTCATGCTTTTCCCAGGCCTGGGCCTGCCCGATAGCCAATAGTCTGTTTCATCACCAACATGCTGCACTCCACTAGTTTTTTCATTTTATTTTACTATTTTTTATTTTATTTTATTTTATTTTATTTTATTTTATTTTATTTTATTTTATTTTATTTTCCTATGAGGGCCTGCCACTGGCCACCTACTTAATTTCTTCCTCTTAGTCTTTCCTACTTAGAGCTTTACAGCACCTTGATCCCACATTTTTTCCCCATCCACATTTACCGTCTTGTGGAAGTCCCTGCCAGAGCACACCTTTCACAGCAGTTGTTTCCAAACCCTGCTTCTTTTGACTTAGGAATTCGCAGAGTTGCCTCAGAGGTCGCCATCAAGGGAAGCCATTAAAGACAGGAGCTCCTCTTGTAATATGTTATATATTGGGAATGTAAGACCTTTTTGTTTTTTTAAGAAAGAGCAATAGTAAAAGAACATTTGGTAAATATTTCTTCACATTATTTTTAATGCCAAATAATATGTACCTATGCTTTCAGGGCATTTATTATTAATGTTTAAATATTTTCAATATTGATATTAAAACACAGGTAATGTATCCCATCTCCCATCTGCGTTGCTCCTTGAACCTACACGATACCGCACAGTGGCATTAAGGATTTTTATAATTTAAAATGCAACTGGAGATGTTTATCAAGGCATTTATATAATTTGCTTTTATTTGTCATTATTTTAAATTTAATTTGGGGGAGGGTGGGTATAGCTCAGTGGTAGAGCACATGCTTAGCATGCATGGGGTCCTGGGTTCAATCTCCAGTACCTCCTCTAAGAATAAATAAATAAATAAATAAATAAATAAATAAATAAATAAATAAATCTTTTTAATCCAACCAAATTTAATTAGAATCGTCCATGAGGAGGCACATAGATAGGAATATGTATATATACATACACATGTGGGAAGTAAATATGCAAATACATTTTACACATATTCTGAATCCACAAAAGAATTGCCATCTGACTATATAGAGAGTGTATTTAATAAGGAGATTATAAACATGAAAGTTAAATGGAATTAGAAAGGATTTCTATTGATTTTTCATCTTTTTGAGAAAGAAAGACATCACCTACAAAACTTATCTGAGAGAAGTAACTGTAAATATAGAGTTAAAGTTTCTGTTAAGGCTAATTTTGAGGTATCAGCAATGAAGTTATACAGAAAACTTTACCATCTTAAATTTTAAAACAAGTAGACATTACAAATTAAGGCTATTTGTTGCTCCAGATATAGTCCCCTTCCTGTCACCCAGCCATCTAAACTACGTGATGAATTCTTACCAAACTGAAGTAGTTAAAGTTTCAGAACGTGGCCAATGGTTACCTCTTACTACCCTGGGGCTTATCATGCCTTTGACTCCGCCCTCGCTCCTGAAATTCTTCCCTCCCTTTGCATCTTTGACATTCCCCCTCCTACTCTTCCCCTATGTTCCTGGCCATTTATGTTCAATTCATTTTTCATGCTCTTTTTTTAATGCACCCATGAAATGCTTGAGTTATTTTCAATATATTTGATCATACCTGGAGATTTCACTCACTTCCATGATTTAAACCACCACTGTTTTATGTGCAGGATTCATAAATACATTAATAGGTTTAAAACAGAATTTTCTATTTTTTATTCCTGCTTGCTTATCTCACAGACAGAAACCTGTTCACCAAATCCTTTTTTCTTTCCCCACAGAGCATCCGAGTAGGTAAAATTCCCCAGTTTCCCACAGTCAGGTATGACCACGTTGATCGACTTCTGACCAACAGAATGTGTGCTGATGTGATACGTGCCTTTTTCAGGTCTGCCCCCTAAAACAGTCTTGCCTGTATCCTCCCATTCTTTGTTCACCCGTGAGCTCCACAGAGATGATTCTAAGGCTCTAGAGGAAGGCGGACTAAAGGATAGAAAGAGCCTTGGTGCTTGGGTGGCTGCATTGAGCGCAGGCCCTCCCTGTACAGCCTTCACTGGGCTGTGACATTGATGGAACAGAAACTTGTATTGGTTAAGCTAATGAAATGGTTATTTATTACTGTAGTCAGCCTACTCTGACCAATACACATTTCAACCCAATATGTCTAAGGCTGAACTTACAGCCAGTCTTCTCTGGCTGTTTTCCCCATTCAAATTCCTGAGCATGGCATAGAAACATATTGAGCCTACCTTAATATTCATTTTCACGGTCATTGTTCTCGCCTGTCTCTCGCTTCCAACATCTTGCTATTTTGCCAGTGTTACTTAGAGAGCTTTCTGATCTCCCAGCCCCCCGCCCTATTCACAAGGTTGTTCCTCACGCCTGTAATACCCACAACTGTACACCACCTCCACCTCCACCTCCACAAACCTGGCTGACTCCTACTCAGCATCACAATTTGGCTTACACATCATCACCCATGAGAAGCTGACCAGTTCACTGATAAGCCCCTCTTCTACAAGTCCATATGATTCTATGTTTACTTCCATCATAGTAATTATTATTTTATACATGTTTCTTTATCAAGATTAATTTTTGAATCTAAAAATAATATTTTTTATTCTTTTTTATCCTTAGCAAAAAACACAGGGCCTGGCCCATAGCATACATTCAGTAATTGTCTGCTGGGAAAAAAAAATGCATGACATGATGAAATCTGCAGTATAGATGTGTCAATCTGGTTCCACAAACATGTGTTAACCATGTTCATACAATAGGTATCTGAATACTAGATTTGAATAACGTGCTTTGACCTACAGTTTACACGTTAAGAGCCTAATATAGAAATTTCTGTAAAACTAAATTTTAATTACAGTTCTGTTTAAAGGTTAAAAGTTGTACCTGCAGAATTACATGCTTTAAACAGCACTAGCTCTGGCGCTTAGTAAGAGCAATAACTTTCTCTAATGTTAAAGCAATTTGGCACTGGTTTTACTGAATCTTACTTTAATGTGTCTTTTAATTCCACCCTATTTTTATCCATTACACCCTGATACTGCCTTATTCATACTGTCCTCACTTCTCATTTGCACTGTTTCACCCAATATTTCTAGACTAGAATTCCCCCTATGATATCATCATATTGACTTGTTATCAGAACATCTGCACCTGAGTTTTCTATTTGTATCACAAACTTGACATGGCTTTGTTCTCATTTTCCCTGCCTCATTCCCTTGCATCTTCTCTTCCTCTCTTGGATTCCCCCATTTTGGTAAATATCATCAATTATTGCTAATCTACCCTGCCAGAAACATGGAAGTCTTTGTCAGTCTGTCTGCTAAATGGTTCTCAAATATGCTTCCTGTTCTCTCTTCTCTTTCATGACCTATGTTTCTTTCTTTTTTTAAATTGAAGTACAGTTAGTTACAATGTGTCAGTTTCTGGTGCACAGCACAATGTCCCAGGCATGCATATATATACATATACTCATTTTCATATTCTTTTTCATTAAAGGTTATTACAAGATATTGAATATAGTTCCCTGTGCTGTACAGAATAAATTTGTTTTTTATCTATTTTTATATAGAGAGGTTATCATTCGCAGATCTCAAACTCCCAAATGTATCCCTTCCCACCCCCACCATAAGATTATTTACTATGCCTGCAAGTCTACTTCTGTTCTGTAGATAAGTTCATTATTTACATTTATTTCTTGCCTAGATGAATGCAATAGTTCAGTCATAAGTACCTACAGAGTTCACATCTCTGCACTAATTCACCATTTACATACACTCTTTCAGAGTGACCTTTGTAAGATTTAAATCTGAGTGTTTTCCTGTAGCAGAAACTACCCCATAGGATAAAGCCCCAAGTCCGTAGCTCTGCATCCCCCAGAGCTCTGTCATCTCATCCCACCATCCTCTCACTTTGCTGTGTATTCTGACTACATCAGTGATTTGCAGCAAACTGAACAGGAAATGCATTCTTCCAACATGTACACTCTCTTCTGTCTATAATACCCTTCCCCTTCTTTCTTCTAACTTTAACTTGTCCTTCCAGAATTTTAAAATATAAGCAGTCTGAAATGGAATAGAATGTGGCACAAATAATACGTTCTTTTCCACTTGAAGCATTTTAGTAACTACTGGAAGATCAAGCTACCTAAGATATATCCTTGATTTTGTCAATTGGAAGAACTTATTAATCTCTCAAAACACAGTAACAGTTGTCATAATTATTATTCATTCTTTAATATTTTCTAAGAAAGTTTTTGTCTGAACCCAGAATTGTTTTTAAACATTTAGCTGAAATTAAATGCTATCAGTAATAAGGTCATTCATAGTTGAGGCCAACATAAATTGATAACAAGAATGATGATTAACTATGTATATACCTGTATATGACTTCAATCTCCATCAGCCTGGACAGAGGGAGGTAAAAGAAACATTTTCCAGTAAACATCAATTCTGCTTAAAGCTGCAGAAATAGATTTGTTCCAGGTCAAAAATGAGATAAGAGGAAAAAGAAAAAATACTTAAACAAGGTAAACACTAATAGAATGAAGTGATCAGGCTCTTTTAATTACCCTAATTGTATGTGTGTATATACACATAAATATAATCAGTTCAATTCAATAAATGTGTACTGGTCACTAGATGAAGTATAGAAAATATCCAGAGGCAGAACTTTGCGAATTTGGCTGGTAGACAGATTGTATACTCTTTAAGGATAATGTCATTGGTTTCCTGTGTCAGAGTGCCTGGGGTGAGTTGGACAGAGGCCTATTTACTCCCTAAAGATGGGAGGGTAGCCAGTCCACTTGCCTATGTAAAGAATGGAGACTAATGCATATTGAATATATCACATTACACTTTAATTAAAGCATGTTTATACTGCTTATATTTTCGTTCTTAGTATTCATGCACCACAGTGTCCAATATTTATGCCAGTGTGTTTATTTACTTTTCTTAACATCTTATAACACTATACCTCATTGTATCCAATGACGATATTCCTGAGAAAGCAGTGCATAAATCAAACCACATTTTCACTTTGACTTCCACTGTAAATTTAGTGATGCTTAATCTTGATTTCTAACAGATTTTAGTTAGAAGTAACTCCTCGCATGACATTGCTGTTTTCCTGCCAACTTGCATTTAACCATGGCTTTCAGCAGTGTTTGAAAACTAAATGTTTATACCCCTCATTTTTTTGTTTTTTTTTGTTGTTGTTTTGGGGTTTTTTTGTATAAATATTTTTTATTGAAGTATATAGTCAGTGTACAGTGTTGTATCAATTTCTAGTGTACAGCATAATTCTTCAGTCATACATGAACATACATATATTTGCTTTCATATTCTTTTTCACCATAAGTTACTACAAGATATTGAATGTAGTTCCCTGTGCTATACAGTATAAACTTGTTGTTTATCTATCTTATATATTGTAGTTAATATCTGCAAATCTCAAAACTCTCAATTTATCCCTCCCCATTCCCTTCCCTCCCTGGCAACCATAAGTTTGTTTTCTATGTCTATGAGTCTGTTTCTGTTTTGTATTTATGTTCTTTTTTAGATTCCACATATGAGTGATCTCATATAGTATTTTTCTTTTTCTTTCTGGCTTACTTCACTTAGAATGACAATCTCCAGGTCCATTCATGTTGCTGCAAATGGCGTCATTTTATTCCTTTTTTATGACCGAGTAATATTCCATTGTATAAATATACCACCACTTCTTTATCCAGTCATTTGTTATTGGACATTTAGGTTGTTTCCATGTCTTGGCTACTGTAAATAGTGCTACTATGAACATTGGGGTGCATATACCTTTTTGAATTAAGGTTCCCTCTGGATATATGCCCAGGAGTGGGACTGCTGGATCAGATGGTAACTTTTATTTTCAGTCTTTTGAGGAATCTCCATACTGTTTTCCATAACAGCTGCACCAAACTACATTCCCACCAATGTAGGAGGGTTCCTTTTACACCCTTCATTTTTATTACAAGTAATCAATGACATCACCATCAATTGTTCAAACCATGACATAGAAATAATATTCCTTGTAAAGGAGAATCTATATTTTCTCACTATTTTACAAATGTCGATAAGGACATTTTTAGATTACTGTGTTATCTGTAAAATGCAATCTAAGTTGTATTATTATTATTATTATTATTATTGAAACACAGCTTCAAGTTGCCTTCTTCTGTTCAGATTGTTGTGCTCTAAGCCTGTCCCGTCTAGAAATTTTAGCATTATCAGAACAATTTTAATGATCACTCATATCATAAATTTGTTTTGAAATACCTGGTTTGCAGGCTCAGTTTTCCTATGTAATGTTTTCCATTTCCTCATGAATTTTCATCTACCCTGAAGCTATGCAGTTGTCTCCTACCTGGCAGCAAAAGGTTTCCTGTTCTCATTCTAGGTCTCTCCTCTCTGTTGCTGGATCCCCTGGAAAAGACAGTATCTAAAGGTCAGATAAATGAAGAGTTTTACCTCCTCCCTCTCCTTTGGCATAAAGGGTAACTCCTGGGAAACTCTGTCAAGGCAGCCACGGTGTTCTGAAAACTGGAAATGTTTTGTTCTCTCTCTCAGCCGAGTCCATTCTTTAACTCTTCAAAAGGCTCCTCGCTGGCTGACGTCATCCTGACATCAGGACTCTCCCCAGACAGCCCTTTCTGCCTGGCAGGGCCACTCCCCACTCCAAGTCCACCGTGCCTGAGGCGCCCTATACCACCTAAGTTGCTACAAGTGGCTGAAATCTCTCTACTCAGGGTTCTCTGCCTCCTTTCCTTTTTTTTTCTTTTCTTTTCTTTTCTTTTTTAACTTGTAGGAAGATGTAGAAACCTACAGAAGAAAAAATGTCTATTGTTTTTCTGCCTTCAAGAGAGTGTGGCAAACTGTCCTGTAATGGTGCACTTACCCCTGAGCTTTTTCTCAGGGATCTTTCCAGCTGAGAAGACAGGTGGCTTAGAGACAATGAATTCTTAGCAACTTCATTTATTTCCTTTCCTTTTCTTTCTCAGAGCAGTGGGAATGGCACTTGGTTTCATTTTCTTCCAGTCAATGACTCAACTAATATTTCTTGAATAATGACTGTAGATGTGGAGAAAATTCAGGCTCTGGTGAACAAAAGAGACCAGGTCTCTGCCTTTGTAAATCTTACAGCCTCAAAACAAGCAGAGGAGCAGATCAGTGTAATCATCTCTCCTGATCGCTGAACAGTGACCTCACTCCTCCTAGATCTCCAGTTCTGGTCAAGAAGGCCAGGAGGAGGTGTAGGACCCAAATGTCCCTTCGTGTACTGATGGTGCCTTGGTCTGCAGGTGCTTCTTATATCAGAAAACTTGTCCAGACACCCCTAAAATAATTGTCAGTCACTTCTATTTCCTGTAATTATATGCAAATCATATTGAAAATATCAGGTCATGATCTGATTTCCTACTCAAATTCACTGCTATCAGTGAGGAGGCTTTACAAAACTCATGAAAATATATATAGAGACACAAAAATACAAATCTAAATATCTGCAGTAGAGATATGCAAATTAACTTAACCACCATATTATTTTCTTAGCAGGAGATTCTAGCTAATAGGAAATTTTATGAGGCGTCACAGCACCCATAAAGTGTGGAGAATAAATGAATGAATTCCTGAACAATGTGGTATAAATTTAACGTTACCTTTAAATATGAAAAAGAAGCCTATAATATATATCTCCATTAGGATCTTGAATTTGTCTAACTGGTTATCACCAATGCCCTATTGAAATGCAATTGAAAATTAATATAGCTGGCAGTAAAAAATATGACCATTAGGGAAAGTTCATGCATGATATTTTTATAGACTTGCCAAGTCTCTTGAATTCAGAATGTGGGACAGATGGTCACATGGTGAATTGTTCTCACTCACTAATGCTTTCTGCTGCTTCACTGATTTTTGCTCTTCAGATGACTTCAGTCTCGTTCAGAACGTGTGGCAAATGAAAGATCCCCAATTGTCTTCACTCAAGGTAAAAAATCTTAGTATGTCTGTGATAGAAAATTATATAAATTCTATAGCTCTAAGCTACATCAGAGCCTTCTTAAATTTCTAGGTCCTTTACAGGGAAATTTTAAGTTTAAGTTTATATCTAAGCATGAAAACGATTTTTCTTAGAGTGTAATATGCTCAGATCCTAATTTTTCTCATTTTTTCCATTTATTCAGTTATTCATTAAGTTCATAGTCAATAAAGATGACTTTTTTCAGTTATTTAGTCATCACTTTGGATGTATCTGTCTGCTCAGGCTACCATGCTAAACTACCACAAACCACGTGGCTTAAATAGTAGACATTTATTTATCACAGTCTGAAGACTAGACATCTCAGATCAAGGTCTGGCAGGTTCAGTTTCTGGTGGGAATTCTCTTCCTAACTTGCAGACAGTCTCCTTCTTGCTGAATCTTCACATGCCCTTTCCTCCATGGTGTGCGGAAAGAAAGTCTGGTGTCTCTTCCTCTTCTGAAAGGGACATAAGTTCTATCAGATTAGGGCCCCACCCTCATGACCTCATTATACCTGTATCACCTCCTGTTGCAAAGCCCCGATCTCCAAATACAGCCACACTGGGGATTAGGGCTTCCACCTACGACTTTCAGGGTGACATGAGTCAGTTGATGACACTAGGATACCCATGTTTCATCATTATTAAATAAAATGAATGTCACCTTAGACATTTCATGGTAGGCCATACACTTTCCAATTCTTCTCATTGCAAACAATTATTAAAAGGTAGATATGCCTACTGCGTGGCAAAATAATTTTCAGTCCTGAATTGGCACAATTCAGAATCTCTGTGGCAAACCTAGGTTGTAAAAATCACATATACAAGGTTCAAAGCCAAATGGTCCACAGCGTGGCCATGAAGCAAAAGCACATGTTTTCTTATGTGGCCAAGGAAATCAAACTACTCCTTACTATCAGTTTTAAATTTAGATGCTGTTCATACTAGGTCCTTCATACATGACACCGATACATCAGATATTTCATGACAGGCGTGCATTTTATTATACAAATGGTGACATTTAAAACAGTTACTTATGAGGGTTGCATTGGTTAAACACCAATGATCCATTGTTCTTGGTCACAGCTGACTGCATGAGGCTTGTGATCTGATCCAAGGCCAGTCACACTCAGTGTTAGTTGGGTTAGTCAGAAGCCCACAAAGGAGCCAGTAATGAATCTTTACACCCACACAGACTATGGTGATAAAATGGACTAATTCTTTCTCTTAGAAACTTGAGCTGACGTTTCTGATCCAAGTGTACCAGTTGGTAGGGGCACCAAAAGATCAAGACACAGGGAGAAGTAGTGAGTGTGTGGGGTGGGGGGTGATGGGTGGGAGGGGGAACAGCAGAGCTCGGTCAGTGTGGAGTCCTGAAGCAGATCTCAGGAAGTCTTCTGTAGCGGTGTGCAATAAAGAATTAACCCTGCCCAAGAGAGGCTAGGCCTTTGCTTCTGCTCCTGCAAGGTCATCTCTAAGCTTTTGAGTGCCTTGCCTCATAAGAGTGTCTTTGTTTACCTTGATTGGACTTACGCCATCATTCTACATAGTCTTAGGATGTAGTTTATGGTGGAGTATCTTATGCCACATGGTACCAGCTAGACTTCCAGAGCAGCCAGAGACTGAGATCAGTCATATGGTCAATCAACCGTGTCTATATGATGGGACCCCAAAAAACTCTGGGCTCAAAGCTCAGGTGAGCTTCCCTGGTTGGCAGTACTCCATGTATATTGTCCTACTTTGTTTCTAGGAGAGTCTATGCTGTCTATGATCCCACAGGGACAGGGCAACTAAAAGGAACCACTCTCCTGGTTCCAAACTTTTCTGACACATCTGCCAGGCATCTTGCACAAGGCCTGCTTACAGGGAGCTTTTGTTCTTGTGAAACCAGATTGCAAGACCTTTTCCAGGTGAGCCCAGCCATGTCGATGCCTCCCTTCTGTGTTTCCACAGGTGTCCCTACAGTGAACTTTCTCCCTCAAACATCTCTAAGGGAGTTTATGAGAACATAACAAACCCAGCATTGCGGTCAAAGACGTAGCATATGCTTTAGATCCCTTTAGTTTCTTTAATTCACACTTGCAAATATGTTGCAGTGAAATTCGAGTATCTGTAGGAGAGATTTGTCAGGACTGCCACTATGGAACTGTAAGATGAGAACAAGAAACAACAGGAAGAGCGGTAGGACAACAGTGAAAGAACAATTGCTGTAGAAATTTTGTTCTTTGTGTTTAAAGAAAGGTTATTCTAAGGTAGCTGGTGCTTTCTAAGAGGAGAAATGGCTTTCTGGATACCCTGGTGTTTAGCCTGCTGCTCCTGTGGTGAGTGCCGGAAAGAAGGCATCTCCTTTCACATGGATGCTCTCACAGAAAAATGTCTGTCCTATGACTCATTTCCTTGGAATCTTGTTTCTTGCTTTCCAAGGAAATAGGTTGCTAATATGATAAATTTATCCTTGCTGAGTTATCTGGTGTCGTGTGCTTAATCTATAACCACTGAGTACTACCATTTATAATTTTGGGAATATCTTTTGTAATGTGGATCCACAGATCAAAGAAAGCTCTCTAAGGGTCAGCCTTTAGGTAGACCAGTAGTGAGGTTCTTCGGCTGTAGTATGTTTGGAAGAGCATTAGGAGACCTGTGTTCTATTCTGCCAGTAATAAAAAGTGAGACTTTGAACAAAGGATTTGATCCTTATCTGTATCCTCAACTGTAGAATGAGAGAAATAGTCCTACAATCTTATCCACAGGGAGACCCTGCCAATGACCAACAGCGTTTTCTCTGTGTAGGGTGACCATGTATCTGGGTCTGCCAGGGACAGTGACAATTTATGCCTACTGCCCCAGCATAATTATTAATTAATTATTAGGTGTGCTCCCTTCATGCTCAAAAGCAGCCTGGTCTGGATGATATCCAGGCTGATTTTGTGCCAAATTCTCAGTTTATCAGAAACTTCCTCATTATTATTGTCCTGATGGCCCCATAGTGATGAGCATAGGTAAGACTTACCTGCTCAAGGATCTGTGGCTAAACCTCACCCCAAATTAAAAGCCAAAATCTCCAGTGCCTGACGGAGGTAGTAATATCTTTTTAAAATTTTACAGAGACTGAGCCATTTTACCCAAAAGCTCTTTATATAAAAACCCTAAGTCAGAAAATAATTAGATTGTTTTTTAGGAAACCAACATTATCTTTTCCTTTCGTTCTTTACTCTTTTCTACCCCCTACCCTTCACCCCTGCCAACACTATAAATCAAAAAGGAGCAAAAGTTATCTAATGCTAATTATCTAGGTTTACATTTTCCTCAATTCATTGAAATCCTCCATTTCTGAAAATCCCCTCCATCCAGGAGACTTCAGTGAGCATATTCATGTTTCAAACAAACCTGCCTTTGTTAATCATCAAAAGGTATTTTCTTTAATAAATGAAGCTCGGCAGGCCCTGCAGCTGTGTTGTTTATTTTACCGCAAGCACAAAGGCAATTTATTTTTTTAAATACTATAATTAGATTAGTGTTCTCTTTACTGAAGCATCTGTAGGAAAGTGAGAGTATGTTTCTTTGAATGAATGAGCAGTCACATTTATTTTTATTAAACCTGAACTTGCCCTCCGAGATAGCTGAGTTTAATTTTATGTTCTAATACAACACGTAATATTCCAACTTTTTTTCAGGTAAAGCTCTGGTCTCCCAAAAAGGAGGTTGGACTAAATTGAATCTTCTGATTCCAATTTTATGAACTGCATTAAAATCTCTCTAGGGTGCAGGATTATGTTTGTGTTGAAGAATGACTGCATTAAGGTATGTATTTGCATACATAAATAAATATATCCAATGGTTATCTATGACCTGTCATTGACACAGGGAGTATCATAGAACATAATGACATTATACCTTTGTTATGACTCTCTAGGTCTTTACTGAAAAGTTTTCAAAGTGGTGTTTATAAATCAAAAAGATTAATTTCCAAAATAGAGCCACTTTTAAAGTTTTGGAAACTGGTTTATCAATGCTGCATCTATAAAATGGTCCCTTAGGACTGTCTAGACAGCAGTTCAGTCACTCAGGGAATAAGGCGTCACCTCTTGACTAGCCAGCCCCCTTTCCTTCTTTCTTTGGTATCGCCAATAAATAAAACATTTTCCTTTCTCTATATTCTTTTCATCTTAGTTGAGAAAATGCAGTTTTTTTGCTGATACTATACCTGTAACAAGAGAAAGCTCTTCTAGTTCTCTATTGCTGTGTAACAAAAACCACACATTAGTAGCTTAAGGCAATGATTTGTTATTACCTCTCGGGGTCCGTGGGTTGACTGGGTTCCGCTAGTCTGTCTTGCTTGGTGTGTCTCAAGCAGAACAGAGAAATGGTGACTGGGGCTGGGGTTCCTGAAGACTCAGCAGGGCTAGACATCCACGTGGGCCTCGCATCGCACGCAACTGACTTTTCGGCTGAGACGACTTGGCCAGCAGCAGGGATCTGGCCAGTTAACCTCTCTCTCTCCCCTTCCTCCTCTTGCCCTCCCCTCCTTCCTTTTCTACATGACCTATTCAAATGGCTAGTCTGGGCTTCCTCACACCATGTCCGGCTCAGAGTGAATGGTCTTCTTAAACGGGGACTGGCTTTGCCCAAAGCAAGTATTCTAAAAGCCCAGCGCAAAGCTGCATGGCTTCTTGTAGCCTCACCTGGGAAGTCACGCCGCATCACTTCCATCGCCTTCTATTTTCTATACCAGGATCACCGCAGGCTCCTGTGTGGTGACGGGAGCTCCGGAAGGCATGGTTCCCTGAAATGAGGCAAGAGGAGTCCAGCATTTTTTCAGACAAACTACCACAAGACAAAACAAGACACAATGTTAAAATAAATTTAGTTATAATAAAGAATAAATACCACCCACCCGCAAGCCTATAATTTTTCTAAAAAGTTTCCCTCATAACTTAATGTCTGTATTTATCTCCTTAAATACTAGTAGCCACTTTTTCTACTTATTTTTAATGTTATGATTTTTCTCTTTTAAGTATAGTGTTATAATTATTTTCTGCAATATTCTTTTATAAAACATTTTTATTTTAATAACGTGTTAAACGGGATTTATGAGCTCTGCTAAGGATGTATCACAGCCTCTGACAGAATTATTAATCAACTTTGGGGACATGATTTTATTTGAATCATGAAGAATTCACATAAGCAAACATCCAAACAGTAAGATAACTTGCTGCAAAAAAAAAAATTATTTTTGAGAAAATATCTTTCAGATTGTGGTAAGATCTAACAAAGGAACATATCACTTTCTCAGTGACAGCAATAAGTTCTAGAATTTTACCTTAACTTTGAGCTACAATTGTTAATATCTACAAAAAGAAAATATAAGTTAAATCGTTTTCAAATCACATTTTTGACATTGGAATATCTAATCTCTATTCACTAATTTCTTTTTCAATATCTACTTCTTTTCATATTTAAAAGTATTAAGGGCCTAAGGAAATAAATTATTTGTATTATACTTTCCCAGTAATACATGAAGTCTTCTTATGTAGGTGAAAAAAGTATAAATTCTACTGAATGTAAATTTATGAATTTTAGAAAAAGAACATGGAAGCCTTACAAACTACACAAATTATTCAGTAAAGTTTTTCAAAAGTAGTTGTATTTTGTTTTCTCTACTCTGAAACATTTTCTTACTATTTCAATCAATATATTTAAAATGCATACAATCATCATTTCATTGCAACTTCCTCCAAACCACTTGAGTTATAAACACTAAAGATTACCATTTCCATAAAAGGTTAGAGAAAGTTCTCAAAGCAACAGTAAAAGCAAGACAAAATGTTGAAATCTGTATTCTTCCACAGTGAAATTGATCACAAAACTGTTCTGATTGAGATTTATTATTTTAAAATAGATGTTATACCCAAGAGAAAGTTCACTTAAGGTATTCTTTGGAAATTAGGAATAGAAAATTTATTATAAACCTTTTAGATTATGGGCCATCAATTTAAAAATAGATTATGTAGTGAAACACTAGACCCAAGGGGAAATAAAAAGAAGTAGCAAGTTAAGTAGAGAAAAAAAAAAAAAAAAAACAACCCCTTGGAATATTAAAAAATAAAAAGAAAAAGCCGGAATAACAATTCAAAGGAAAGGTAGAGGAAACCACTTGGGAATGTTTTAATGAACTGAGTAAGGTAGAAAATAGTTTTTCCAATAAAGGAATGTCATTTTAAGAAGTTCTGATAAAAGGGAAAAAAAGAAACTTTTTACGAGCCATTGTAACACAGAGAAAGTGTTGCAGAAAAGTGGAACCATAAGTTGTAACCCAATTTTAACCTTAAAGTAAATCACAGTATTCTAGATTAGATCTACCAAGCAAAGTTGGCTATTATTCCTTTGTTTTATATTCTATTCTTCTGCAGCTATATTCCAGTATCTTCTTTGCCTGTTTAGAGAGCTGATTTGTACTGCCTGATGGCCTCAATAATTTTTTTCTCTAAAATAATTTTAAAAATCTATTTGTTGACAGATGTGTGAGATGACAATTTCACTTAGTTTAACATTTTCTTTGTTTTCCATTCCTAGATGAATTCATACCAGATTTGCCCTGAACACTGTATGCAATGAACAGTATTATCTTTTTCTACTTTCTGGCATAGTTTTAATTTCTTACGAGAGTGATCAATTTTAACAGATTTTTTTATGGGCAAAATGGAGATGAAGATGATGGTGATGGTAGGGGTTTATAGAGTGATTAGATAAAATTAGCAAAAAACAAAAAATGATAATTCATATAGAAAAAGGTTTAGGAAAAAATTTAAAAATTATTATTAAAGGGAATAAAGTGTTAATAACATGACAGCAGGCCCAAAATTGAGTTGCTTATGCTAAGCCCTACTCCCATGTCACCAAATTGACTTAATTAGTTTGGGCTTTCCCAGACATGGAATCTTAAACCAGTCAATCAGAAGTCACCTGATGTGTACTAGGTTAGATAATTTTCCTACTAGGTCCCTAGCAGCCCCTAAAGGAAAGTAACCTCGCAATAACCAACCTGCTTTCTTACCTAGCATATAACTTCCGAGCTCCTGCTCCCTTCTGTCTATGTAGTGTTTTATTTTGTACAGGTCTTGGAAGATCCTTTCCATCTGCCAGATGGGATGCTGCCCAATTCAAATTATTTTTTTTGTTCAAATAAACTCTTAAAAATGTTAACATGCTCAGTTTGCCTTTTAACAGGATATTTTCAGTGTTAAGACACATAATTCAGAGATGATAATGAGTGTTCTGTATTCTGGTACAAAAGGAGATAGAGGTTTATGTGGGAACCATATTTCTCAGATAACAAATACCTAAAAGTATGTCACTTCGGCCTACAGTTGCTTTGTGTTGAGCCTGACACTGTTCACGATTCAGCCCATTTTCTTGTTAAAGAGACTCACCCACCTCTGCTTGTGGACTTGCTGCTCTTTGCTTAGCTCTACCTCTGGGCATCCTTGATATGTGTCTTTTTCCAGTTGGTCCACTATAACTCAGGATACAAAAACTGCTTAGGTTTCCTGATCTTTTCTTTCCCATCGCAGCCTCACCCTGTAGGGTGTTTTACCATCATAAACATTGATTTAAGTTGGTGACGTCACTCTCATTCTTGTTGGCTGTGATCTTGCCTTGCTCTTGGGCAATTCTGAACCCATTTTGCCCACTCTGATATCCTCCTATTTCTTCAAAGAAGGCTGAGAATCCCTGAGGGAAATATGTAATAATTATTTTTGGCAAAATGTGTATATATATATACATTTTTTTTCTTTTAGTTACATTCTGAACTGGAGACCAACTGAGTATTGTCTCTGTCTAGTTAGATATGCTTCAATAAAATACTGATAGCTATAAAATAATCTATTTTATTAGATTATAAAATAATTGTCTAATTAACTTAGCACCTGGATAATATAATACCTTATAAACAATAAATATAGACAAATGTTGAATAAATAAGTATCTTTATACTTTAAATTATTGCCTTAAACAAACTTATTTTCACTGCTTTTGAAGACCTTTAAAGCCATATGCTTAACTGACTGACAATTACGGAGTTATTTTTTTTTATCACCATTCATTTCTCATTTATATTTCTATTAAATTCTCACTGTTATTGCTTAGTACTGTTTTTATTCAAGTTATTTTATTATAGAAAACAATGCAAGCACATTGGACAAAATGTTTATTTAGTACAGAAGTCTCTTGGAGAGGGTGTGGAGAAAAAGGAACCTTCCTACATTGTTGGTGGGAATGTAAATGGGTGCTGCCACTATGGAGGACAGTATAGAAGTTTCTTAAAAAACTAAAAATAGACTTACTGTCTGATCTAGCAATCCCACTCCTAGGCATATACCCAGAGAAAAGTACAATTTGAAAAGACACATGCACTCCAATGTTCACAGCTGCACTATTTATGATACCCAAGAATGGAAACAACTTAAATGCCCATCAACAGATGACTGGATAAAGAAGATGTGGTATACATATGCAATGGAATATTACTCAGCCATAATAAAGAATGAAATAATGTCATTTGCAGCAACATGGATGGACCTAGAGATTATTATATTGAGTGAAGTAAGTCAGACAGGGAAAGACAAATACCATATGCTATCACTAATATGTGGTATCTTAAAAAAATGATAACATATTCTATTTAAAAATCAAAAATAGACTCATGGACATAGAAAACAAACTATGGTTACCAAAGGGAAAAAGGCAGGGAAGGGAAATTTAGGGGTTGGGGACTACTAGATACACATTAGTACATATAAAATAGATAAACAACAAGGGCCTACTGTATAGTACAGGGAACTATATTCAATTTCTTGTAATACCATATAATGGAAAAGAAGATGAAAAGAAAAAATATGTATGTTTGTATATGTATACCTGAATCGCTTTGCTGTACACCTGAACCTAACATTGTAAATCAATGACATTTCAAAAAAAAAATTTTTTTTAAAGTCCATTGATATCTGCAGGAGGACTGATTCCAGGACCCCTGTGGATACCAAACTCTGCAGATGCTCAAGTGCCTTGTACAAAGGGTCACAGTATTGGCATGTAACTTACTCACACCCTCCCAAACACTTAGGTTAATTATAATACAAAATACAATATAAATGTTATGTAAATAGTTATAAATACAATGTAAATGATACATAAATAGTTGCCAGGATGAGGCAAATTAAAGTTTTGCTTTTTGAAACTTTCTAAAATTTTCTTCAAACATTTTTGATCTGCAGTTGGTTGAATACAGGGGTATCAAAACCACAGATATGGAGAGTTACTTTATCAAATAATACAGGAGAAAAAAAATTTAGGTTACCCATAGTCTCAGACTTAACCCCAGATATAACTACCTTGAATATTCTAATCTTTTTTTTTTCCCCAAAACTATGTTTGGGTGTGTACACGTGTGTGTGTGTGTGTGTGTTGCTGTTAATGCTGGATTCCAATTGCATGCCCCTTTTTTTTCCTACTAGAGTTTTAGAGATTTTTAAAGATTCATTAATAATAGTTTTTAAAGTTTGCCTTATCCCTCCTGGATCACAAAGCATACTTTCCACATTATTAAATACTCTTCAAAAATATGGTTTTCCTTGACTGCCTAATATTGTCTCCTACAGACTGCCATAATTTACTTAACAATTCACTGCTTATTGACCATTGCTACTTTCAAAGTTTTGCTCTCTAAATAATGCTATGATGAAGATCCATTAAAGCAAATCTTTTAGTGTCTTTCTGACTATGTCTTTAGGAAAAGATTCTTAAAAGTGGAATTAGAGGGTGAGTCACTCTTCAGACTCTTGTCACATGCTGTCAAAGTGTTTTCCAGAAAGCCTGTATCCAGCTGCACTTCCACCAATGGCAATGTATGAGAATTCCTATCTCACTGCATCTCAGCATCCTGACATCCATAGATAATGATTTCCACCACGCCAGGGCTATGTCTGTGTTGTTCTCTCCTATATCTAAGAACCAGCACAATTAGACGTTCAAAAAATCACTCAATAATTATTTGAGGAGAAAATTAATAAATATTTAAATCTTTATAAGGTAAAAAGGCAGAATGCTCATTCTTTTGAAAAATTGATTGATGGCTGATACATAACAAACACAGACATAAAAGTCTGTGACTGCTGCTCTTACAGGGCTTTCAATCTGACGTTGAAATATTTACAGTTTTAACTTGAATTACTGTATTACTAGTAAGGTTTATTTTTCTATTTTTCTTCTGTATCGACTTCTTATGCATTATTTCTTTTGTGAATTACCTATTCATGGATTTTATTCATTTTTCCATTGGTATTTTTGAGTGCTTTTCTAAACATCCAGTGAGAACTCTTTATGTATTATTAACTGTTTGCCATATTTACATACAGAATTATACTATATTTTAACACCTGGGTTAATATACCAGCTAGCTATACCATCTTGGGAAAGTTAATTACTCTACATCTCAGTTGAGATTGAAACAAAACCTATCTCAAAAGATCTTTGTGATAAAGAAATGGGATAGTTCACATAAAACTTTAAGCCCAGGATCTTAAATAGTAAGTACTTGATACATAAGTATTAGTTTTACTATTAACGTTATCACTGCTATTTCTATTGCTCAAATAATCCTTCCATTTCAAAGATCAACTAAAAAGTAACCCATACTTTCTTCTGCTTATAAGTTATATAAACTCTCTCAGGTCACAGCTCCCTTAATGTCTAAGTAATTTTTTCAGGGTATTTGGCATCAAAAAAATACCTACTACCACTAAGTAATTAGGTACAAACAATTTAAGAAATATTTATGTCCTACTAATAGCTGTTTGAAAAAAGATTCGCATAAATTGAAAACATTTAAAAATTGTATTCTTACATAACCTCAATTATTAACGGGCCTGTGTGTCTAATGAGTACTGTACACCTTCTCAAATCTCAGACTGAAATCCACCACACTCCCTGACACACAGTGAATTTTACACTGTATTTGCTTCTATCATAGCTATTCTTACGATTAAAAAAAAAAGGATGCCAATGAAACAAATGTAGCTAATCAATCTAATGACAAAACTGTGTGTCTGGAACTAGCAGCTTGTGACATGTCTAATATATGTCAAAAATTGTTATGCTTCCCCTGAAATTGTAAAACATCCCATGGATGCCCCTGAATTGACCCTTTGCACCTAGGGTGATTTGATGCAACATTTGGGGCCATGGGGTTATGTTTTACGTTAGCTTTTATTTTCTCCTTTATATGTAACTCTTTAATTCATTAGTATTTTACTTTTAATAATTTAAGACTGTAATTTTTCATAGCAATACTTACCAACATTATTGAAATGTTTCCTCTGTTGGGGTTTAGTATTTGCTTTATCACACATCAAAGTAATACATAGGACTATATGCATCAGAATTTCGTTGTGTGCTTGTACGTAAATAGTGCCAGACGTAGTCAGGATGCTTTTGGATAGGATCCCAGAAACTGGATATTTTAAGCAACATTGATAGGTGACCCTTGGGGACCCTAAACTTGAGAAAAATTTTCCTGGGATCTGTTTCTGGGTTATCTATTCTATTCCACTAACTTTCTGTTGAGTTTAAGTTGATTTTAATTGCGCTAGCTTTGTAACATGTTTCCTTATCAGAAAAAAAAAAAAGCCTGTTCTATTCCTCTCATTTTTAATGCCTATATGCACTTATTTATTTTTAAAATGAACTTGAGAGTCTTTCTTTCAACTCAAAAATGATCATAGCTTTCTTCACATAGATCCTAGACATTTTTTTTTAAGTACCAAAAATTTACTATATGTGATTGAGGTATTGTCATCACTGTTACTGTGGATAAATACAAAATGTTTATTTTTAGACATCTGTTTTAGCAAGTTAACATGCATTCTCTAGGTATTTAACTACAATGACTTTAAATAATCATATTTCCCCTCTATTTCAAATATTTGTAGTCATTTTTTTTACACCATATTTCTATAAGGGAACTTTAGAAATTAGATAGCATAACTCTTGTCTTGAATTTCATGCTGGTGTTTCCCTCTAAGAAAGATATTACTCTTATTTTGAGATATTTCAATCATGTTAGAGGCATACATTTGTTTCATTTAATTAATTAATGTTAAAACATTTTCATTTAATTAATGTTCAAATATTTCCAAATGTCTTTTATACTGACATGATATGCTTTTTTCTTATGTTCATGTTTTAATATTTACTCACTTACCAGTTCTCTCATCTGTAAAATGGAGATAATACAGCATACATGGTTTGTTGTTTGGAATAAATGATCTGATGTATGTAAAATGCTTGAAACAATGCATGGAACATTGTAAATGCTCAGTAAGTTTTAGCTATCCTCAGCATCACTGTAATTATCACTTTCATCATTATGTGTCCTGGATTAAAAACTACTTTATCCTGATGAATGATTCTTTTATAAATGATTGGAATTTATTTGCCATATTTCACTTAGAGTTCCTACATCTGTTCATTAGTGCCATCATTCTATAATTTTACTTCCTCAGTTTTCATGAGTTTTAATATCAAAGTTTTGTTATTTTCATGAGACAGTAACTACCTTGGTATCTTACTCTATCTCTGGATAGATTTTATAGCATAGCAACTAGTTTGGGGGTGAGTAGTTCATAAATAAAACCAGTTGGCCCGGAAGCCTTCTTCAAAGGTCAATCTTATATCATTCTCTGTCTGTTGAAGCTATATACACCTTCTTAACCAAATCTTAGTATTACTCTATTTTAAAACAGATCATTTGTTTCATCAGTATTTTCTACTAGCTTGGAATTTATTCACTTAGAATAGTATTTATATCTGTTAACTACTTTCTGTATTTGCTATCTTATAACTTAGATAGATTCAATTTTCTCCTCCCATTCCTGCAAAGGGGAGAAAGGTGCTTCCCCTCCACTTCACGCCACTTGAAATCACCTCAAGAGGAACTGCAAGGAGACAAGTCAGAAAGTGTGATATGTTCACCTAAGAGTTTGGGAAACATTAAACTGATGTCTGACTCATGCCCAGGAAAGCTGAAGGGTGAGTGGTTGGTCTATATTCCGGGAAACAGTCTATGAAGAGAGAAAAATACACTGAAAAAGAGCTGCTTTTCCACTGCCAGCAGGACTTCCCATGGTCCACATGTGGGCCACACAGGAGGGAACCAACTGGGACTCATTTTAAAACAGACCTCTCAAAGATGGCTTCTTGACATGCGTGAGGTGACTCAGTTGACCTTGGAGTACACTGGATGCATAAACTGAGAGTGGACTGTCAGAAGTGCTGTGTGTACCTGATAAAGGCATGACTGCTCTCAGAGAAAAGGAAAACTGTATGCCTTATACATGTGTTTAATACAAATTTTATCACTACGAAGAATGTATAAGAGACAGTATGCAAATAATCATGAAGCATACAATAGTCCATGTTGTAAATTCCATACAGCCAAGGCATTCTCTGAGAAGCCTTTTTCTATTGATTTTTTGATGAATTATTGAATCCCTAAGCAAACTAGGATTGCAAATCAGTGTAGATAAACAGTAGATTCAACATGAATGTTGGCTGATAGTTTTGTGTACATTAATGACTAAAATGAAAAGTAAAACAACAAAAACATGTTGGAACATCATCATTATCCATAACATGAGTGGCTTCTTTGCTAATTGGATAATGTTTTTCAACTACTGGAAGAAAATAGTTCCTTGGTTTTTGTGCTATTCACAGTGTAATGGCTACAAATGTAAGCTTGGTCTATATTATTAGTATTTTTTTCCATTACTTTCTTAAGTCTATGTGATCACTCACACAAGAAATAAAAACCTAATTTGCAATATTTGCCAGTTTCACTGTTGTATATAATTCCACCATGCACAGTTTAAAACTACCACCTTGACATCCTTGAACGCAGAGCAGGGAAGCATTTTACATGACTCAGCTCATCACTATACAGTTGATCCTATGATTTGCCAATTTCATGTCTGTGAATTAGCCCACTTGCTAAAACCTGTATGTAATCTTCAGATCAACACTCACATTCTTTTCATAGACAGTCATGAATATGCACAGAATGGCAAAAATGTGAGTCACCTGATACTCATGTTCCCAGCTGAGGTTGAACACGGAGACGTTTTTGCCTTCTTATTTCAGCTCTTGTACTACAAATAAATGCCCTTTTTGTGCTCTACTGCCACATGTTTGGGGGTTTTTGTTTTCTTGTGCTTTTTGTTAGTGATTTTGCTGTTGAAAATGTCCCCCAGGGTTAGTGCTGAAGTGCTGTCTAGTGTCTAGTGCAAAAAGGCCGTGATGTGCCTTATGGAGAACATACGTGTGTTAGATACGCTCTGTCCAGGCACGAGTTACAGTGCTGGTGGCTGTAAACGTAACGTTAATGGACAACAATATATTTTAAATAGGTGTACTTAAACAAAAACGTGCATAAAACAAGGTTATGTATTGATTAGTCGATGAAAATGTCAGGACCAGAGACTCACAGGACCCTAACCCTATATTTGTCCTGGTAGCAATAGTTCAGTAGTCACTAATTTGGGGCTTATTATGACTTTATAAAACATAATTACTGTGAATAATGAGATTTGATGGTAGAATATTTCCACAATATAGATAAAATAGACTAAAGTAACTTCAAGATCATAGAAATTGCTAAAATATAGTAAAATTCTTAGGAAGCAGTTAGAGTACTTAATACTTCTGTTTTTAAAATGATTAATTGTAAGTGTATAGTATTTATTATTTATCTATTTATAGTACTGGCTGCGCTGGCTCATAACACTTCTGAAAACCTAACAACAGGCTCTTGTGAGCTTGGATGAGCTAACTCTTGCACACCATTAATTAGGATCAACTGATAGGGACCTATATCTGGGGAACTTAGTAGACAATAAACTGACTAAACAAATAAACCAATATTTAAATAAAATATAGGATGTTAGATAATATGAAGTGCTAAGATGAAAAAAGTGAAGTGGCAAGAGAGTGATATTATGTCAAAGAGAAGCCGAATTGTTAACCTAGACTGGCCAGGGAATACTTTGATGAAAAGACAACTGATGGGTTAGGCCTGAGGGAAGTGAGAGAGCTAGCTCTTTTGATATTTGGGGAAAGATCATTCCATAGAGAGGGAAGACTGAATACAAAGACACTGATTTGAAGACCACGGGTGTCTCTGAGGAGGCCAGAATGGCTAGAGCAGAGTGGACAACAGGGTCAATGACAGATAACATCAGAGTTATATCAAAGGCAGGAAAGGATGGCCTTCATCCAGCATTTCAAGTTACAATTTCATTGTATGACTTCTACTTTTACTCTGAGATGAAAGGCCTTTGGAGGGTTGTTAGCAGGGGGTGGTGAAATTTTTTATTTTTTTTTTTTTTTTTTTTACCAAGATCACACTGTCCTCTGTGTTGAAAATAAACTGTAGCCAGGCAAGTACAGAATCAGGGAAACCAGTTAAGCCACTGTTGTTATTTTCCAGGCAAGAAATTATGATGATTTATTCAACGATGATGACAGTGCAAACGGGAAGAAGTACTCAGACTCTAGACTTGAACTGAAGATATAACTCATAAGAACAGCTTCTGGAATTGATTTGGTGATGAGATAAAAAGAGGAATCAAGGGTGATTTCAACTGTTTTAGTCTAAGCAACCGGAAAATGGAGTTGCCATTAAATGGGAAAGGGAATTTTCAGAGAATCCAGATACAATGTGAAAATAACAGAAACTCAGTTTTGAAGATGTTAAGTTTGTGATTCCTATTAAACATTTAAGTAGAGATGTCAAGTGGCCATTAGATATGTAGTCTTTTCTTGAAAGAAGCATTTTAAGCTAAGTTTGGGAGTTACTAGCATACACTCTGGATGAAATAATCTATAAAAATAAGCACAGATAGTAAAGAGAAGGACCTTAGGGTACTCTTACATTTACAGATTACGGAAATGAAAAGGAACCAGCAGAAAAAAACTAAGAAGATAAAACTAGAGATATAGGTGGTAAGCATGGAGGGTGTTGTGTTGTGGAAACCAAGATAAGAAGCTGTTTCAAGGAGAAAAGACTGATCAATGATATCATTTGTTCCTATTAGTTCAATGAAGGTTGAGAATTCATCATGGGGTTTAGAAATGTAGGATGCCATTGGTTAAGAGCATTTTCTCTGACACATTGAAATTGAGTGAAAACTTTTTGAGACAGGTCCAAGAGAGAATGAGAGGAGGGATACTGGAGAGTGTATATGTTGAAAATTCTTTCCAGGGGTTTTGCTATAAGAGGAGTGACATGGGGCAGCATTTGAGGGAAATGTGGGACGTAACTGTTTTCTTTTATATGCTGAAATTGTCTAGCATGGGGATTGCGTAGAGTGGGAAAAAAAAGTGATGATGTGGGAAATCAGGAGCAGAATTATTCCAGCACTGTCTGTGTGTAGCTGACAGAGCATGAGAGCTGGCACCCAGGATGAGGCACCAGCCTCACTGTGCACGGCATGTTCATGTCCCCTGCAACAGGAAAGAGGGCGGAGTATAAGGTAGTGGTGACGCTGGGAGAGAAGTATTGGCAGGTGCTTCTGAGTGTTCTCTTCAAAATTCTCAGCTACTAAACTTGCAAGGCCATCAACAGAGTTTATTAGTATTATGTCCTCATGTGTACTGCATCTTTAATTAAAGTAATAATCTTTTATCCCATTTAATTTTCTTTTACCTCTGCAAACAGAATTTCTACCTTTGATATTTTGTTATTTTATTGTTTACAACCACCTGATAAATCATTGCTTATTCTGTTTTTTTTAAGCTTGTTTGTGCCATTTTGTTTGGATATGCCTTTTCCAAATAACCTTTAATTGGATTTACATTGAACTTAAACACTTTTACTTTTGAATAAGAAAGCTAAACCAATCATATCTAACATGATTTTATAGTTTGTTTTACCCCTACCATTTTATAATTTATGTGAATAATTATTATGTATATATTTCCATCAGTTATATAGACAGACTATATGTTAACTTTACCCTACTGATGGTTATGTTTAAGTTCCCCCCAAAATCCTTCAACAAAATTTTATAAATCAATTAATTAAGATTAAAACTGAAGCATTTGAGAAAAAGGGAATTTTTACACTTTCATTTCTTCCTCCACCCACAGGAGCCTAAATTCCTAACCTGGAATTTTAGGCCTAGCTAATTATTAATATACTATATTTATATTACATATATTTTCTTTAAGGCATGTTAATTCACATCTATTTATTATCAAAACTGGATTTGCAGTTGTGACTTAGAAGCTTATATTTACCTCTACTTGATTTTAATACTTAAATCCCACCTTTTCTCCCTCCATTCAGCAATGTGGTGTACTTTCCTATTCTCTAGTCTGGTTTCATCCTCTTCAGTTTCTTTCTAATATGACAATATTCCCATTCTTTCCTTTCTAGTTATGATTAATCTTTACTCAGTTGAAATGCATTTTTAAATGATTTCTTTTAAAAGGGTAATACTGGATGTTAGTTGTAGCAGTATTTTATGTTCTTGCTCTTTTAAAAACTTAATTTTTGCCTTCACAATTAAAAATAGACTACACTGTTTACAAAATTCAATGGCCTCAATTTCTTTCCATGAAGACTTTGAGGATGGTTTCTCAATTTCTTTGATCATTTAAAGTGCAGAAAAGTCTGTTCAGTCCTTTTTTCCTCCTCTCATACATTTTCCTTCTTCCCCTGCTCTTTATCATTTTCTCTCTCTCCCTTCCCCACTTCCTTCCTCCAACTTCTCTCTTTGTTGGATCATTCCCTGCTGATGGGAGGTTTCTGACACTTTCATTTACCTGTCAATTTCAGAGTTTTACAAAAATGTATTTCTGCTAAAATTCTATTCTATTTACTTTTTCTTGAAGTGTATTTAGACTAATTCTATTGTTTAATCTCATTAAGTTACATAAAAAATTCGTAAAAATGAATTATGTCTTTTATTTTTTATTATTCCAGTTGTCCTAGTTTCTTCCTTAAGAGTACCTGTAACTTCTAAATGTTATCTTTGTTCTTTTTCTTTCAAGTTCTCTTCACCATTTTAACCAATGTATTTATTTATTTCCACTTCTCTGATAGAGCTTTTCAAATTCTCCAAATTGCTAGCCTAATTTTTCTTTTTCATCTATGTTCTTTAGAAATGACAGTAAAGAGTTATATCGACACAGTGTCATCCTTCACAATTCCTACTTCTCCATCTCATCTCCTTGGAATCTTACCTGTGCTTGTTCTCCTGTTATCTTTCTGTTCCTGCTTCTTTGACTGGGTTAAGTTTGGCTCACAGCTATCCAAGAACATATTCTGGTGTTCAGAGTAAATAATTTTTTAGCTTTACTCTTCTTGTAAGTCTTCAAAGTAGATTCCTTTTCTTTCTTTTGAAATTTATTTTGGTGATTCTTCAATTTTTTACTTTCTTTTTTCTGTTTCCTATTCTTCAAAAAAAAAGAAGACTAATTTTCTCAGGACATTTCATATTTTACAATATGTAGAATTCTCTTACCTCTACTCCAAAGCTTCAATATTGCTCTTCTCAAATATGAGGCTGTCTCGTATGCTTATATACATAATTTATAACTCAATTCCAGAAATCAAGCAGACTTCAATCCATCACAGTCTTATTGGCCTCATATGAGCATAACTGGCTCTCCGACAGTTACAAGAAGAGAGATGATTAAAAAATAAAATCCTCCAAACCTTCTACTGCCAGGCATTACTTCCCCTTCCCTTTCCCACTATGTGCAAAACAGTGATCTCCAACATTGATTACTTCTAGGATATTTTCTTTATCTTCTCCTAGAATGCATCTTACCCTACCCCCCATGCAGGTAATGCATTACTATTAATAAATCCACTTATTTCTTATCAGTTATTTTAGTTCAGCTAATGTTAGACATCACTCTGATAGTATTTTGCTACAAAACAAAGGTACTGATCTGATCAGGAGTGAGTGACACTTTAGCTTTCTCAACGAACAGTTGCCATGGAGAAGCTAAATAAATGGAGGTCTACCCATTGTCTACATTGCATGGAACTTGTGTTTTTAAAACAGGCAGCAATGCACAGGGTATGTTTTGAGTAAGGCAAATGGTAAGAGAAAGCTATTTTCCTACCAGTTTTAAGGAAAGCAATTTTATATAGGCCCCCTTCATTTAGACATGTAATGAACACAGATTGGAACATTTTTTGAACCGTTTCCAAAAGTAAGAGGCCTCTTGGAGAAATCTGTACCATCAAAGCATGAGAGGACCATGGTATAGGGAACCTGAGATGTAAAAGGTACATGGTCCTCCTTTTCAGCTCTTCATAGCCCTTAGACAACATAGAAGAGACAACGACAGTGCCCTTTCCTCCAAGTGAAGGATCATGGAATTTAGTTCAGGATTCAGAAGACTGAACAGAGGGTTACCAGACCCAGTAAAGCAGACTCACAACTAGACAGAGAGTGTGTGTTTGTTTGTTTGTCTTGCATGACTTCTGAAGCGGTCAGACTGTTTAAACTTCTACTGCAGAATCTTCTGATGGAGAAACAGAGGTGAAGTGAGCATTTCTTCAAGGAAACTGCACCTCACCTCCTCTGTGAAAGCATGAGCATCAGACTGAACCCAGTCAAACAGGAGTGGTGATTAGGGACACTTCCTATGCCACATACACCTGGTTAAGTGAGATCTCTCCTTTCTCTCTGCCCCCAACTCTTGAAGACTTAGGTTCAAAAAAGGAAATGACCCCAAGTCTGGCCGATATCTCTCTATTCTTCAAGGTACTGAAGTGGGAAGTGGAGAGAAGAGTAGATCCCACT